>NC_048426.1:118781-138528 GCF_013103735.1 Etheostoma cragini | reverse complement strand
GGAGTGATGTGATCCAGTCTCTTGGTCTTAGTGAGGACTGGAGGGATGTGATCCAGTCTCTTGGTCTTAGTGAGGACTCGAGCAGCAGCGTTCTGAATCCGCTGCAGCTGTCTGATTGATTTTTTAGGGAGACCAGTAAAGACCCCGTTACAGTAGTCAAGTCTACTGAAGATGAAAGCATGGACCAGTTTTTCCAAGTCCTGTTGACACATAAGTCCTTTAACCCTTGATATGTTCTTTAGGTGATAGTAGGCCGACTTTGTAATTGTCTTAATGTGGCTGTTAAAGTTCAGGTCTGAGTCCATGACTACACCAAGATTTCTGGCTTTGTCTGTTGTTTTTAACATTGTTGTTTGAAGCTGAGCGCAGACTTTTAATCGTTCCTCTTTTTTTCCAAAAACAACTACCTCAGTTTTTCCTTCATTTAATTTCAGAAAGTTCTGGCACATCCAGTTGTTAATTTGTTTGATGCAGTTAGTCAGTTTTTGTATTTGACTATAGTCCCCTGGCGGTAAGGTTATGTAAATGTGTGTGTCATCTGCATAACTATGGTAATTTTTACTTGAATTTGGCTTGCAAGGTTTGCGACGCTACCACTCAATTTGCCAAGTGCCTAGCTGTCATTTAGAAGTCATAGTGAGTTCATAAAATGTAGTTGTCTTGTAAAAATACGCAGCAGGTTAAACTTTGTCTTGTGTTTTTTGTCAGTGTATGTACGCTGGGAAAATTTGTGCATAAAGTGCAAAAATATGCCACTGCACCTGGTAGATTCTGGCTCTTGAGCCATTTTCTAAACCCGTGGTCCACTCCAGGGGACCCCCTTTAGTGACAGTAGGAAGTTTGATGTGTTTATGTGTGTTTCAGTAGCCTGGTCCGCGCTGAAAGCTTCATTGTGTGCTGCCCACAGAGTTGGAGCCTGGCTCGGGCCGATAAGAGAGCACTTTCTACCTCCAGCCTATACCGGCTCACAGGACAGGTTTCATTATTCAAACAGACAGCTCAGTCCTGTGTGTGTGTGTTTGTGTAGTTAAGTAGGTACATATGTGTGTGGTTGCTGTAAGCATGGGTGCGATTGAACGCTATGTGGCTGCTTGTATGGGGGCTTGTGTGTATGTGTGCGCGGACAGTCAGCTCTCCTGGATTAAAGACCTTTTAATCCAGCCAGATCCTCATCAACTCAGAAGTTAGTCAGTGCAACTTGTTTGTCAAAGGTGAGCTCTGCTCACGTGTTAAAAGTCAGCATTGCATGGCTGAATGACTTCTGGTGCCAAGTTATGAGTTGCTGAGGGAGACGTGAGCCAGGCTTTTGATGATGGATGCACCTCTCAGTTCTAGTTTGGATCAGCAACTTTTAATTGGGTCTCCTGCTTTATTGTGCCTCCTAATCTTCTCCCCAAGCCAAGAAGATATACGTACTCTGTTTAAAGTAGTGCTTTTAGTCTAATTAATTGTGCAGATTTTCAGAGAATGTTCATGTTTGAACCTGCATTTTATTGACCTTTTAACTTTACCTTGCTTAGATCTCAGAATTCAGCGAGATCACTAAAGAAGTCTGACACGGCAGCAAATATGAGATGAAGTAAGACGATCATACAAGTGCAAAATAAATCAAAAGCCTTACAAGATTAGCTAGCACTTTATTAGGAGGTTATACCAAAAGTTAGCTTAGCGTTATGTTGCTAATAAAGCCCCAAAACTAAACCCCCTACTCTTGTACAGGGAAGTTGGGCTGGACTCGGCTATTGTGATTTTAGTTTTTGGGGTGGATATTCGATTTTCAATTTTGGAACTCACATTTATCTTAGAGCCCGACCGATATATCCGCGGGCCGATATCATCAATCATCCGTAAATCATCAGTAAACCGGAAACATCACGGCCTCTATTGCAGTAGCAAGACAATTTGAAAACACAAAACGCAAGCACTGACCTGCCCTGGAGTTGGTGTAACAACAGATATGTGTTTACTACATCAACCATGCACAGTAGTTCCATCTCTTTCTCTCTGTTTCTGGGAAATTTTAGATCTATAAACGATCTGACGGAAAAAAAAACATTGTGGCCGCCACCACAGAAGCTTTGAAAGATTTTGCTGTTGATAATTAACAAAGCTTCATAGCACAAAAAATAGTATTTGGGACAGTCCTAGAAGCTAGTAAAAGTTTCTGGTCAAAGCTTGAACAGAAAGTCTGTTCTTAAACTATGGGCGGGTGTTAAGAATGGGAAGCTTGGGACATACTAGGTTTTTAAGTTTTTTTTTGTTTTTTTATTGATCTGGAAATTAGAAACATTGTTACTTAAAGGTGCCCTGCCACGTGTATTCCATTACTTTGTGGTAATTTTGAAGTTCTACCATGGACTCTGTAACTTGGTTACCGTGGTTACCTTGTTTCAAGCCATTCTAGCGTGGTATAGAAAGCCTGCAGGAAGACTCAGCTCCATTTGGGACAGTTCTTATTAATATTCAACGAGCTTAGCTGCTTGACTCTGATTTGCTAACAGCTAGCCAATGAGAGCCTGGCTATCAGCAACCTTTACCCAGCAAAACTGGGTGAGCTCATGAATAGTAATGGGCTCAGGCAACGTGAGGTCAGACTGACCAGCTGTTGCGATTGGTCAGATTTCTCCTCTTATTTCTTTACAGTGGCTACAGCTGACAGAGGAGGTAGCAGTTCATTTTCACATTCACTCCAAACGCAAACACATATGGCCCTAACATATTTCAAAAAATGCAAGTAAAAACGTTTTTGTGGGGCAGGGCACCTTTTAATAAAAAAAAAAAACGGCTTTCTGTGTTGGTTAAAGACATCAAAAAATCTTAATCAAAAATGGGGATTATTAACTTTCTATGGAAATAATCGGGATTGTCGTCTTGTAGCCATAGCTACAAGGTTCTCTCAGTTGAACAGCGGACTGCCATCCTCTGCCTGTTGTCCTCTGCTCCCTTTTATTTGGGCTGCCTTGACGCCTAACTGTACAAAGACTCAGGCTCCATCTCTTTTGTTCCTCCGTGTCAGTCAGGGAGACAACATCTTATTGGGCTGTGCACTGATGGCAGTGTTTAAAGCATTCCTATTTACAGGCACCATCCAGGACATAAAGTGGTAGTCTGGTAGCAATGGGATTCTGCACAATCACTACCTTCTTATGCATTATCAAACAAAGGAAGTTGACTCATTTCTGTGTTGATGTACTGTATACTATTGACTGCACGTGAACTGGTACATTTCCCAAACTTCTATCATTACTTAATACCTAATATGTACTGTGTGTGCTGCTTTTTTGATTTGACTGTTGCCCTTTTTTGAGTTTCTGCCACCACCCAGTGCTTTACCATTATTATGTTGTTGCTGCTGAAAGCCCAATTTTTGCTCTGTGTATTAATAAAGTGTCTCTTACCACTCGGAGGGGGCTCAGCGATGAATAAGCTACGGCAGAGCTTCCGCCGGAAGAAAGACGTCTACGTGCCGGAGTCGAGTCGGCCGCACCAGTGGCAGACAGACGAGGAGGCGGTCCGCAGCGGCAAATGTAGCTTTGCAGTCAAGGTGACTCTCCCTCACCCAAACACCTGCATACAAAACCTCACAGACACACAAACTCACACACAAAGTATAGAGCTGACCTTACTGTGGCACACTCCTACTTCTGAGAAACTTGAATGCTGCCGGGCTCCCCAAGGACGCCGCTTGTGATTAATCATAAGCATTGGGAGCACAGCTTCTATCTAGGTTGCAAGATTATCGGCTGTACCCTTCCAAACCTGTAGGATGTGTGCGCACAATTGGTTTCTGGCCCCCAGTAGTAATGAAATCCAATTGAATCGTCAAGTAAAATATACAAAGTTAAAGAAACTTTATTATAGCTGAAAAATTAGAAGTCCAGGGGCACTGCAATGGGGCAGGGCAAGACACACTGATGTACAGGATACAGTATATCTTCAGTGCTGTGTATGCTCCAGCTGATGGAGTGGAGAGTTTGCTGTGTTTTGGCAACAAAACCTTCCACTTTAACACAGAAGTGCAACGGTACGCTTCCTCTCAGAACACAAATCCAAATGCTCACCTCACTCAGAAGAAAGGGGAAATGAAAACACAGACTGGTTAAGGATGTGGATTGTACATTACATAATTTGTACAGGTTATGGGTTTGACCTGTTTTCTTTGGTCATAAAACGGGAATTGAAAATTCCGGAAGCATACAGAGGTGGAAGTGACTTGTGAGAAAGTAACGGAAGGTAGTGGAGAGGGTTTAAGACTTCCTTGAAGTTTGTGTTCATAGGTTGAACAGATAGAGACTAGAGGTGGAATGGGTGTGCGTGTGTGTTGGTTCATGGCT
Source organism: Etheostoma cragini (assembly GCF_013103735.1). Taxonomy (NCBI): domain Eukaryota; kingdom Metazoa; phylum Chordata; class Actinopteri; order Perciformes; family Percidae; genus Etheostoma; species Etheostoma cragini. The sequence continues at coordinate 134,194 of NC_048426.1, read as the reverse complement.
AGTTTGTCGTATGTGTGTACATGTTATCCAGTGTGCCCTAGATTCAAGATCCCTTCTAAGCTGTCTACCACATGTACTCTCAACACACACACACACACACACACACACACACACACACACAGAGACACACACCTTCCCTTTGCCACCTGCTCCCTATTATAGTGGGGCATTTTGAACATGTTTAGAGACTAAAGACATGTTTACATCTTGACTTGTTTGAGCCTGTTGGGTGCTAACTCTAGCAGGAGGTTAACACGGTGTAGACAGCACTGACTGTTTTCATTTTTCTCCCTACTGCCAGCACTCCAAATTCACAAACAATAGAGCTACCTGTTGGAATCGACCGGAATTCTCTTTTAAGAATGCTCTGCCAACATTAGGCATACCTTACCAAAACTCAGGTGACTGATCATTGTTGCAGGGTCCTTATTTGCTCTAAAAAGCTCATAGTAAATTGTTAACAGTGGAAGTAGTCAGTGAATAACAGATCAGCCGCTGTGGGCCAAAGAAAAATGAGCTTATCTCTCATTGTCATTCTTTCCTTCTCGTACTTCTGCAGCCACACACACTTCTCCAGCAGCATTTTTCTCTGCACTGGCTTTCATCGTTATGGCGCAACCTACCATGCTACTATTATGTATCTCCTCCCCCTGCTACTCCCTCTCTCCCGCTCTAAGTGCCTTAATACCGTAGGAGCCCACTTGTGTGTGGGTTGGAATAGTTGCAGTGAATTATCACCTGACTGCTGCACTAAACACCATAATCCAATAGAGTAGAGGAGATGCATTGGAGAAAAAGAAGAAACTTGCGCTGTTTGAAAGGGGTATGGAGGGGTGGTGGTGAAATTAGCCTTTAATGTTGTGGCTTGGGGCTCCCCCCCACTACATAGGGCCTTTTTACAAGTATAGTAAAAGCCCAGTTCTCCACGGATTACCACAGTTTTGCTTGTGTCTGTTTTCCAGCTGAAATTGCATCAGACACTTCAAGTATCTTTTGCAACCCCTAACCCTAACCCTAACCCTAACCCTATGGTTGTAGACTTCAAGAGTCTACAACCATAGCAGCTCTGTAAGGTTTTACTAGAGCATCTTTTTCAGCTAACGTCAGCATGCAATATTCCTGATTCAAGGTGGTTTTCAAAGGCTTACAAATGTAGATTTGCCTTGTATGGAAATGTCTTATGAGACTGCTGATTAATTTGCTTGTGTTGCTTACCAACTAAAACAAGAGAAGTAAATGCAAGCGTACTTTAAAACTATGTAAACATGTTCATATGGAAATTAAAGTATGCAATTTAGTGTAATGTTGTTTTCTGCAGAGTTTGTAAGGCAGGCTTTCTATTGAATATGACCTGAATACCCTGAATTTATTCCTGGAATCCATCTGGAAAACATCCAGATGTACACAAACTAGTGTAAGTGGCAGTGGAAGCACAATAATACAAACATCACGATAAATAGACTGCATCCAATCCTAGCCCACTGTGGGATTAGTGTCAAGAAGACCTAATCCTGGAGTGGGCTCCCAAACAAACCTGCATTTCAGAACCAAATTATCCTACACATGTACGACACACTGTTAGGATATACAAATGACTAATAAAGGATTTGTTTTTGTTGCTTTGGTTGAACGCATCTGTTAAATGTGAATGTTTTCAGCCTCCAGATTGTTGCTGCCAGCTACTTACTAACAGCACGGAGTAAGATGCAACAATGATGCATCTCTTGTGACACTTGAAGCCTCCCCTGCCTTTACTCATCCCACCTCAGACACGTCTCCTGGCTGATCCTCTATTTGCGATGCCGCTATGTCCTCACTACCCCCGGCTGCCTTGCTGCATCAGTATTGTCTTTTATTCCGTGGGTCTTTGTGCATGTTTGTGTGTACACATGTGTATTCAAACACGCCAACATTGTGACTCACAGCCGTGACGTCACACTCTCAAAATAGCAGAGAGGAGAGAGGGTGGGGGTGACAGGCGACTTGTGTGTGTGTGTTTGTGTGTTTGTTTGTGTGTGAGACTGTAAGGAAAGGGTAAGAACTTCCTCTCCAGCCTGTGCTCACAATGGATCCTGGGCCGGTCAGGGTTGTGACTCTGGAGTGACACACAGCAGGGTGTGATGCTGCTTGAGGTCCAGGAGGAGGGAAGGCAGGAGGAGGCAGCCTTTTCCGTTCATTCAGTTGCAGTTAAACCCGCTCACGTAGGCTGTCCAAGTCCTGATGTGTGTTATTACATGGTTGGAGCGATTTGGGGGAAAATATGAATCGGGATTTGTTTTTTTAAGCTTAGAACTGATATCACGATTCTCTGCCACGATTTTTTTTTAATAAAAAGATTGTCAGTATCAAAATATAGTTGTTTTTTTTTGGCACCTATAGCACATAGTGCATCACCACAAGCCTGTAAACATAGAGGCTTCTATATAGAGAAGGGAGAGCCTTGCACTGCTTGGGAGCGCTTTAAAACCTATTTTATACAGTCTTTCTGTTTAAAACTTACAGACCAAAGTAGTAGCTCTTGTAATGCAGTCGGCTCGTGAAATTAAATGACAATCAAAGTAATTTAAAAAAATCTGGTAGCTCATGTTTCATTTGATCTGGCAGATACGTCTGTGATCAGATAGGAATCAAGATTCTGTTATTGTATTGCCTATTTCCATCTTAAAATGTTTTCAGAAACACGTTAGTTCACTGATTAGCTGTAATTTGAGAAAGTTTGTGACCTTTCAGGCATTTATTTCCTGCTTTAAACAGACCAAGCACATGTGTCCCTCTGCTACATCACACCTTTCGTTGCTCTGATTGGTTCTAGGCCAATCCAATTGCAGGCCAGAGGCAGTTTGGTCTGCGCCCGTTGATAACCCCCGCTGGAAACTGAAAATGAGCGGAGAGGTTCAATGCCAGGCTAGGTCATTGGTGCTTTTATTTCCCTACTTTTAGTTTTTATTGATGTTCTAAGCTTTTATGTATACTGTATATGTGTACAAAACCCAGAAATGAGCTTGTATACAAACTGTTTGGGGAGTTGCATTTAAAGTAGTCCAACCATTTCCTGTTTTTTAACAGCTACATCAGCTATTTTCATAGTCTTCGTTGCTGTAATGGGTCCTGAATAATGTCCATTTCTCCTACTTTTTGTCCATCGGTGCTTCTGGCGTCAAACAACGTGTCAGTTTCTCCATTATGTAGATTTCCTCTTCTATCTCTGTCCATTGTTCCTGGGCAAGTGGAGCTCCTTGTCCTTGGCGTTGTTTCTAGCTATGAACAATATTTTGATCAGATACCTACAGTATCTCTTATCCCTTTCCCTGAAATGACACAGACCGTGTAACATGTAGCTCATAGGAATAGGAATATCTTATTCTAGTATCTTTTGTGAAGTTTGGCCCCAAAATTAATCGCTTGTTTGAAATCTGCTTTGAATTCTTCCCATTCTCTTTAGTATGGTAGGTTTATGTTTAAATATTTACACTTGACCTTGGGAATGACAAAGAAAAAATTACAATGTTTCCAAGAGAATTCCCTCCATATCTGTGAATTGGGTGATGTTGTGCCAATCGTCATCTGTAATTTTTCCGTCTAACCTAAAAAACGAGAGAGGAAAGCGCATCCTCTCTTTGCCCTTTAATGTGTTTGTATTGTTTTTCAGAGTTTTGCAGAGTTTATTAATGTAACCTTACTTAAACTTTAGTAGATATAGCCACAGGAAGGGTTTGCCACAGCAGTACTTACTCTCCCCCTCTTTCTTTCTCTTTACCCTGCAGTACCTGGGACATGTTGAGGTGGAGGAGTCTCGCGGCATGCACATCTGCGAGGATGCAGTGAAGCGGCTGAAAACGGTAGGTTTTACTAGAAAAGCCCTCCATACTTCCAGGAACCAGGCTGCTTAATACAGACATCCTACTTCATTTCTTTTTTTACTTTTTTATGTTTTCCTCTATTAGTTTCCTCCAACATCAACAACATACTACCAACATCCTACTGACTCCTTATAATATTTCCTTCAGTTTGTGGCTGCCCTCTTAAATTGGTCACCAAGCAGTTTGGTTCTTTTAACTGTTTTACCGTTGTTTATTCCTGCCTAGGTTATTTAGTACACTGGCTGAATGTTGCCTTTTGACAGTGAGGGTCTCCACCCATTGTAACCCTCTGACAACCTCCAGGGGTGTCAGGGTCTGTTCTGAATGTCTCTCTCATTCTCCTCGTACACTGTCTCCGCCAGAGGAGATAGACCGGCATGTACTTCCTGCTGCAGGAGATTCCGGAAGAGTAGCGCAAAGGAGCAAATCCAGCATGGGAAGCAGGGGAGGGGGAAGAAAGGGGGAACTGGAGCAGTGGCTTTTCCATGTTGTCAGTTGTTTGTCAAGGCCCCAGCCAGGTCATGAACTCCTGTGGGTAAATGAGGCTGATTCTCTGTTGTCAGGGCCAAACCTGAAGAGTCCATTCACGTCATGCCTGAGTCTTAGGAACATAGGTACATTTGAGTTCGGTGCCAACAAATGTTACGAAACTCCTGCTTGAATTGTCTGCGACCAGCTTTCAGTTTTAGTTGGAATGACTCAGACTTATTGAGAATTCACACCCTGTTTCTTGTGCTATCAATACCCATTCTTCTTGCTTTATGAAATAGTGTAAAGGACCTTTTAGTCCTTCTGCATGTTAACTCAATGAGCTGTTGAAGACTACTTGGCTATTGAGAGCTATTTGTAAGTTTGATTATAGTGCTTGATAATAATTTAGTATTCTATGAGTACAATTTAATGAACAGTAAAACACTTACATTTTTGTACCAGTTAAACAGAACAGTATAATAAAAGTGAAGTTATATAATAGCAAATGAGACACAGACACACACAGTTGTACATTTGAACACAAGCATGTTCTTTTCACACTTAAATATCTATGGTGACACATTCTGGTGTAAGACATGCACACGTAAACCACATTAATATTAGACCCAGAACCCCTTCTACATCACTTCTATGACAAAGAGTCCCACACACACACACACACGCACACACACACACACACTTGCACATGCACATAAAGCACTGTTTTCCTACAGGGGTAGGTAATATTTACTTACACACATGCACACACATTTAGATGCAGATTACACACAATTTCACAAGCTCCAACCGCAACGCGACACACACACACACACAAACACACTCATAAGGCTCACAGGCAACAATTTGTACACACAAAAACACACAGGAAGAAGTATGAAGACATACATCCCGTATGCACACACAAAACACATACTCTTTTAGTGAATTATGAAAAATTGAGCGCACACACACATCAGCCTAATGAACGCACACAGCAACACATACACACTGGTGCTTGATGAGGTCACATGGTGTACACAGAGCCTGAGGCTGTGAGTCTTATTGAATTACAGTCATTTTAACAGGGCGGACAAAATGGAGCCAACTATAGGCGGGTGCTTCTGTCCTGATGTGGCCCGCGACTATCTGACCCTCCTCAACCTCATGACATTTCCTCCTCTGTATCCTCGACTACTCCACTCCCTCGCTGCCTCACCAGCCTGCGGCCCTTATTTTTTAGCCAGCACAGACATGGCTTTATTGATCCTTGTTCATAAGTAGGGCGAGAAATTAACTTTCACCACATTCAAAATGTAAGCCGGCCTGACATTTTTTCAAGGTCCTCCTCGGCATACAATCTTTCTGGAAATAATGGCAACATTGACAGTTGATCTTTTGTGGTGTAACTGCTGCCGTTACGTTCCTGTTAAGTGACCTTCATCCAGTTGTGCCCAGGTCTGGACGTGGCAGTTCACCTGTGCCTGAAAGGCTCAAATTACAGGACATGCCGGAAAACAATCCTGGTGGATGCATACAGCCCAAGCTGATGCCCATGCATTCCAATTAAAGGAGCTTTTACACTGCAGATTTTTGGTTTGGGTCCTTGTTGTGCGGCCCCCTGCACATGAGTATTTGTATGAGTATGAGCGGGCTAGTTGAATAGGCTTTACATTGTTGTCATCAGAAAGGAACAATATCATTTCTAAGCTCTGGGAAAGCTTAAGATAAAAAATGAATAATACAAGAGTATTACCATTCAGCACCAGAACTAAGAGCAGGGGTGCAGCTGGCAGAGTCGAGCTGACCAATTAAGATGAGTTTTAAGACTAGAATCGGATTGTAAAGTGTACGAGCTGCCATGCTTTTATCCTACTCTGTCTACAATGATGCAGCTCAAAAAGATAATTCGACTGACGCAATGAGGTTTGACTCAGGGCAAATGGCAGCAAGGCATAGAGCAGAGCAGATCATAGTGGTGGTGGTATAGGGGTACTGCCCCTGATGCTGTCTTGTTAAAACTAGATTGGGCCAGCCTTTAAGTAGATATACAATTAGCGTGGCTCCAATAGATCCCAGTTCATCCTCACTGACTCTTTAAAAAGCTAAGTGTTGCCAGGCAACAAATACAATTCCTGCCAGTGGTGAGACTGTGAATTAATATTGCTCAGCAGTAAACTCTATTTCCAGGAACTAATAACTAAATTGGTCAGGAACCGGGCCCACACCTAAGCACTTTATATCTGGTGAGGGTTGTTTCCTGAAAATCAGCAGCCAGACCCCAGCCGCCACAACACAGTCTGGCTCCATCCAAGCACTCCAAGTTTTGGAGTGGGGAAAGAGAAACAAAGAACAACAGTGAGCTGATGCTCTCTGTTGAATGAGTAGAAAGAACATGAAAATATATTCCCCGTATGCTCCCTGTGTCTGGAAGTCAAGCTGTCAATCATGTGCGTTTGTGTGACACGTACAGCTCTGAGCTGACTACGTTTTTTTTTCTCAGCAGCCTTTGGGACGGTAATGAGTTGTTTTCACTTTGTGACTTAGAGGGGAGGATGGAGGTGGGTGGAGGAGGAGGCTGCACTGCAGAACCATCAACCTCCAAGCTGCCCTTTTTGTGTTGTCATCATGACATCATTTCTTGGTGCTGTTGGCTCACAGCCCAGAGTTGGAGGTGTATTGTAGCAGTAAGAATGTTTTTGCAGTTACTCATGAGCCCTTTGTGACCCGTGGTGTTCCGTCTGTTTACTGGGTGGGGCAGCCCAGGAGATGCTGACATGCTGAAAGAATTCCACCCGGGAGCCTCAGGGCACATCATTGACAGTGTATCTAAGTCCATCAGACAATGTGTGTATTAGCTGGTGCTTTCAATTAAAACGTTTAGTGAGACATTTTATTAAAAGCCTCAGAAGTCTTTCCACCCCGATTGGAAAAAGCTCCTCAATCATGTCCTAAACTAAACTCCACTGAAAAGAAGAAAAAAAAACGTTAATAGCACTGGAAAGTATGTATTATTGGCAACTCCCTCCTTCCCATAGCTACTCTGCAAGGTGGTGGTAAAGTAACATTTCTGCTGTTCGTGATAAAGTACACTATCATGTAGTAGGTGTAGCTATCATCCGTTTGTTGCAAGTGTTGTAAGGTACAAGTTGTTGCTCAAAGAAGGCCAATAACGTCCATTACACAAGATGTGTTATTCATTGTTGCACATCATGCTGGTGGTTAGGGTTGTTTCTGCAAGCAGAAATTACGGAACGCCACTAGCTGATAGTACCACTAAAAGGTTTTGTGGGTTACAAGGTTGTCGGTTAGGCTTGTGGACTATAAACTCTTATTTTTGCCTTGTTGGCTTCACCTTGATCTTTCAAAACCTTTCCCCCTATTGTAGTTTCATCCCAGCTCACACATTGAATACTTGAATATTGTATTACCTTTTTGTCCGTGTTGTCCGCTTTTTTTGTCTTTTTAAGCAGGTTTTTAATGTGGTGTTGCAGAGAAATGCCTTCAAATCCCCTCCCCTACTCTGCCCTCCCATTCTAGCTCAACCCTATAGAGACTTTTCTCCCCTAACCATAGTTTACTAATCCTAGCTGTGCAGGCTCTACCACCGTCTGCATGTCTGTGTGGTTCTAACAAACACTCATACCCACACTAACAAGCACCTAGCTCATTCCAAATGAATCTCCAGTGCTGGTTAACACGTTAAATCATGCATTAACATGGTGCTCGGAGTGCCGTCTCCACCATGGCTGTGTAACAGGAGCAGAGTGGAACTCCTTTTCACAGCTTATGGGGAGGAGAGGGACTCTCAGGGAGTGGGGGGAAGAAGGGAGAATTAAGACTAGGCCTGGGTCTGGTGGTTGTGGTTTCTTTATGTGGTTATGGCAGCCTAAACTTGACCCCTGACTCTGGCTGACTTGTGAATAGTCATAGGCTTGATTCTGGCATCAGACTGCCGTCTGTGTTAAACTGTTTCCGTCTGATGAGCAACCATGGAAGGACCGTGTCTCGGTCTAGTAATCGGAGGATGAAGAATGTGTGGTTTGGGATTATCTCCTCCACATACTTGCACAGACCTACACCTGAAGATCTACCATCTTTATCTCCCCTGTCCAGGCAGCTTGGAATGCTGTCTTAGCTGTGGGACTGTTGTAGTGACAGTTTTATGTTCATTTCAATTGAAAAGAGCGTAGGGGAGTCACTTCCTGCAGTCGGGAGGTTCACTGGCTTCCAGTGTGGTGTAGTACTAACAGTTATCATCACAAAGACAATGGTTGCGTCCGAAAATGCATACGCTGCACTACATACTCAATATGTGTATTTAAACAGTAGTGTGTATCTTTTGGGACGCGCTAGGCTGTAAATGTCCTAAGAGCCTCCTTGCCATTGAAGACGTGTAACCATGGTAACCCCTGTCGACCTTAGCTTTAGAGGCATTGCCAGATAATGCTTAAATTACTAGAAAAGGAAAATAATTAGACCACCAGTCGCAGGTGACAAAATCACAGATTTAAATATGTAGAAACGTAAATTAAAGCTCTATTGACGTGACAGAGCTGCCTTGCTGGCTGTCCGGGTATCTGTTATGACCTTTGTTGTTACTACCGCATTGCATTGTCGGGTACTTATGCAAGCATAATGTTCAGTGATTACATATTTTATTATTTAACTGACAATGATATGCAATCCACAAACTATTAGTTTCATACCAAGATGTCGGACATACTAAAAAATCTCACACACTGTTTTAGCCTACTAAATAGCATGTTAGTATGGAATTTCGGACGTAACCAATAACAATCCCAGTATCAACCATCAAAACCTCCGTCAGAATAGAATCACTTGGAGCTACTTGATCCATTGCCTCACTCACTCACTCTCTCACTCACTTACTCACTCATAAGCCAGCTTCACCTCCAGCAAAGAAAAGCCCTCCAAATGAAATCACCTCCTGTGGACTCCAGACAATTTGTTAGACGTCCTAGGTAACATTTTCATGCCTTGTGCCTCCCCCCCATCTCCTCTATCCCTTTCACCCACCCTCCCATTTTACCACAACCACTTCCAGGACAGGAAATTCTTCAAGGGATTCTTTGCTAAAGTAAGTTATGCTTTGTGTGTCTGAGTGTCTCTCTTAATTATAAGCATTGTTATTATTTTTCTTCCTCTTCACGTAACACTTCACCCCCTTTAATCACATCTGAAAGCTGGAAGAACCACACACTCATACACGGGGGGGAATCTGACTAAAGAGAGGCAAACAATGATGCATGTGTCTTTGAGCAGGTGGGGTGGTTTAGGCTGGGATGGGGCACTTTTGTGTGTTTGTGTGGTTTATTTGTATTAACAGGTGTGCCTTCTCTCCCTTCAGCCTTCTTCAATGAACCAAGAATGGAACAATGAATTGTGTGAATGAACGTTTACTTTTTATGCACACACATCATTTACTGTTGTTATTCTAACCAACGTTGGCACCACTGCGGACTAAATCAGTGCACAAATTATCAGACCAACATTTCTTTTATTAAGATCTGGGCACTCAGAAAAACAACTCCTGACTTGTTTCTTCTCTTTTTTTTTTCCTCTTACTTGGTGCTTTCTCTTTATTTACGTGTGTGTGTGTGTGTGTGTGTGTGTGTGTGTGTGTGTGTGTGTGTGTGTGTGTGTGTGTGTGTGTGTGTGTGTGTGTGTGTGTGTGTGTGTGTGTGTGTGTGTGTAAAGGGAAGTTATTTTACTGGGCCTTGAAGAGACTAAAAGTTTTCTCATTTCTTAGTCGTACCTGTCCTTGTTGTTTTGTTTGCAGGCTGGAAAGAAGCCAGTGCGCGCTGTGTTGTGGGTGTCGGCAGATGGTCTTCGTGTTGTAGACGACAAAACGAAGGTAATGAATCCCTTCAGTCTTCCATCACAGGCTCAAAAAACCTTGATCAAAAAGAAAGAACTGCCAGAGGAAGTACGTGTGGCTTTACTAGCTTTGAAGGTGGAAGCGCCTGAGCTCCAGCAGCTGATAATATGAGTGAAGCTGCCATACTTCTGAGTTGGTTCTCTAAAGTGACCTCCAAGAGGCCCGCTGTGGAAATGTGTATTCAGTGCACCTGCAGGAGTAGATGTGAGTAGAGTAAACAGTAAAGGTAACGTTGACACCTGCTGGAAAACTCCAGTACTACATCAAACCAGTTGTTATTCTTTCTGTGAGGTCAAATTACAGTTCATGTATTCAGCTGTAGGTTCTGAAATGAAAAAAAATTGTAAATCTCTTAGCTTTTTCAGTTTGTGTTAACTGTCTTGGTATTGATTACCATTGATCAGTTGAAGGGTAATTTTGTTTTGTGTGTAAGTGACTGATGGGAACAACAACCTTTGAAATTGGTGCAGTATTTAACGAGAACGCTGGGACCAGCAGCTGCAGACTGGGCTGCAATGTAACTATAGGACAATGGGCATCATCCATTTTGTCCACTGAAAGTGCTGTTTTTGCACTGACAGGCTCAGGTTGTTCTTATAAGACATGACTATGGAAATTATCCCTACAGAGATAGACCTTTTTAAAACCTCCTTTAAGACCTTTTGGTTTAACCAGAAAATTCTCTAAGGTTGCTAGCGCTAAATCCACCAGACTCTCTTAAAAAAACAATACTTTTAGCGTTTATAGAGCCATCATATTTCACATGTAAATTTGTAAACCATGTGTTTATTTCAACCAAAACTAGAGTTGTGATTGTTGAAAATATGTAGAATAGAGATAAACATGTCTTTTTTTAAAGAATTATAGTTTTATTTTGTTTCTGTTGACTTTGAATGAAGTGTATTTTACAATGCTAAAATTACCGTTTATTTACATGGAGTCTGGTCGCTTCAGCGAATTCACAATTTCGCAGATGTTTTTATGTTTAAAAAAGGATCTTACCCTTCAACAGAAAGATCGACCTCCTTAGAAATCCTTTCCATATTGTTGTCATACTTTTATAATCTGAGTCTGTCAGTGGCAAAACAAGCCCTTTTGTGAATGTAAATAGAAGCTGCATAATTGCCTTATTAACTTAGCACTTAGCACTCTTGCTCTAGTTTTATTTTAAAGATCCAGTTTCTTATGTGTTCACTGCTGTGTATATGTACTTCTTTCCTTAATTCGCATAATCATTTTCCTGTTAAGAATATAATTTTGAGTTGTCAAAGATTGTGACTGACTGACTGACTGAGTGAAAAGAAATTCAAATCTGTTTTCAATATAAAAATAATTAAGAAATGTTTTTTTTTTACCATTGTTAATTCCCCAAGAGAGTGGATACCAAGCTCTGCCAAGCAAGGAAACTTGTCCTGAATTGTATTTTATTACTAGAAAATGTTTGTTCTGAAACAATGTTCTATAGTATGTGGGAAAATAATGTTTAGTAGTCTAGGATCCTGTATTAAGCTGGTCTGTTGTGTTATGTTATTCTATTGATTCTGCTTTTCTTCAGTTCTCTTGAAAGTAATAAATATAAAGTTTAAGAAGATTTTCCAGGATTTCTCCATGAGTGAGACGTTATGTTTTTATTTTAGAAAGCAGTGTCTGGTGCTAATACTTTAGGAGCTGGTATTACAGTAGTTGAATCTTATTTGAGCACTATTGATGCTAAGTCACCTTGTTGAAGTACTGTTGCAAAGCAAGATGCAATCATTCAGCCCACGTTATGAATTGACTTAATTGAGTGTCACTTAACATTAACCATAGGTTTTAAGGTCATCATAATGAAATCAAATTGTGTTTTGCAGGACCTGATTCTGGACCAGACAATAGAGAAGGTGTCATTCTGCGCTCCGGACCGTAACTTTGAGAGGGCGTTCTCTTACATCTGCAGGGACGGCACCACGCGACGTTGGATCTGCCATTGTTTTATGGCCATTAAAGACTCAGTAAGAACTCAGGCTCAGACCACAACACAGACTGCATTGTTCTTGGGCTTAGATATCATGTCTATCAATTTAGATGGGTTATTATTCGGTTTGATTTAACTGACAGATGAAACAGACACAGCTGGAAAAGGATACAAAGTGTGTTTGCATGTTAGTATATAGTATGTAGAAGTATTTACATATATAAATTAGTGAAGAATTACATTGTTTTGTAATTAAGTATTACGTATACTTACGTATTAAGTGTTAAGTATAACAATAAAAAAGGGGAGGACATATTTTAACTTCTTCCTACTCCTTTTTTAACATGGAAGTCTTTGTCTGAATCATTTCCTATACATTTTAAAGCTATGTTTGCTGAGGATTTGTTTTGTGATGGATTTCTTGCCTGTTCTAAAATGTACATGCACATAATTAATATTGAACATTGTGACTTACAAATGTTGGCGTACATGTTCTTAGGATGTTCATTCTTTTGATTAAAATCACTCTATAGACAATTTTAGTTGTTCTTCTTCTATCCCTCTGTCCGCCAAGGATGTTATGCGAGTCTTCAGTGTATTGTGTGTCATTTAAATGATGTGTATACCATGTTAATATTAAGAAAAACCTTAATTCCTGTACATCAGTGCCATGCTAGGAGCTTTGTGTTACATGAATGTTCTCATTGTCTCTTTCAGGGAGAGCGTCTCAGTCATGCTGTGGGTTGTGCATTCGCCGCCTGTCTGGAGCGAAAGCAGAAACGGGAGAAGGAGTGTGGGGTCACGGCAACCTTCGATGCCAACAGAACCACTTTCACCCGTGAGGGCTCATTTCGTGTTACTACGGCAACAGAGGCGGCAGAGCGGGAGGAAGTCATGCGGCAGCTACAGGATGCTAAAAAAGGTCTGTATGTGTAGTAGGGGTGGAACAATACATCGATCTGGATCAATGTATTGATTCAATCCTCAACTATCAGTTATTATTGATACAAAGTGAAAATATTGATACATATCATCATCTTTAAGACTTTATATGTATTGTTTTTATTAAAAAGAGTGTTTTAATTTGAATCCCTGGAAGAGCTTAGTAACTTACACTTTATTTGTGTCCCCAAAGGGCGACTGGGTATGCAGCAAGTATAAACATATAAAAGACACATAAATACATACAAGGTATACACACAGTCATGCCTAGGGTTGGATTGGGGGGTATTAGTGTAAGCCTAAACAAAAGTAAAAACTGGAACACAACTGTACTCAGTACAAGGACAAATACATACAAGTACAAGGTGTATGGGTAGGAGCGTCAAGGGAGCCTACACAAGGTAGGAATAGGTGACACAATATAACCAACAACAACCATTGACAAGAACAACATTAGCATCCATTACATATCATCACCAACACAAAAGTAAACGAACTAGAATATATAACCAGCCAAGGAATAAAGTAGCAACGAGTTCAAAGATGACTCCTCCTTTGACCCATATTCAAGGGGCAAATGGCTGCATGTATAAAGGTACTTGTACCTGTTACTCCTGAAAGGTGGACATTTTAGACGGGACAGCAAGAATTCAGAGAAAAGGGGGTGGGAACTTTTGGAGCGAATTACATTAGCTGTCCTGATTATCTGTCTGTGGAACAGGTCTGATAATGTGCACTGTTGAACTCCACATTATCTAAATGTGCACCGTTTCATTTGAATCAGTGGAAGAGCTTAGTAATGAAATTGTCAAATCATATTTGCTTTTTGTAAATATACTGCATAAATAAATACATCAATTTAATATTGTGTTAAATAGGCTTTTGGTATTATCTCATATTGGTCGCAGCCCACTGAATTAAATCGAATCAAAATCGTATCGTGGCAGACATTGTGATATCAGTAAATATTGTATTATAAGAATCAATATAATATTGTATTGTGACAAAACAATTTACACCCCTAATAAGTACTCTCATTCATTACTCCGTGACCTGGGAAATGGGTTGTCCAGTTCACATTTGTCTTTTTTATTTATACTTCTACTTCAAGCTGATGTTATTGCTTCATTTGTTCATTGTGGCTTCATTGCTTGAACGTTGCCCTTCTCCAATAGCAGAGACCGATGTGAAGGTTGCTGGGAACTCTGCCACTAGTGTGACAAACTCCTCCGCACACCAGACGGGAGGCTCCCCATCCCCCTCGTCCTCCCCACCGCTCTCTATGTCCACCCTGGGACCCCAGGTGATACCACGCAGACATGCACCGGCAGAGGCTCTGGCCAGGCAGGGCTCTTTCAGAGGCTTCCCGGCCCTTAGTCAGAAAACTTCTCCCTTCAAACGACAGATGTCCCTGCGCATGAACGAGCTGCCCTCCACCATGCAGCGCAAGTCTGACTTTCCAATAAAGAACACAGGTGAGTTTGGTTTCCTGACCAACTGTACGCGGCCTCAGCTCCTGGTTGTTATACACAACCTGCTAATTACCTTCCTGTATACTGTCTGCATTTGCAAAATATTAGGGCTGCACAATATGAGGACGATATCTCATTGCGATTATTTTGACTGATATTGCAATTGCGGTACGATTCACAATATTTGAGGGAATGATCATTTTTGTATCAATAGTCTTATTTGAATAAATTTTTTTTTTTTAAATGATTAGTGTTATTTTTGCAAGGATGTGTACCAAACAAAGATGTATTCTTTAGTCTATAGGATAGGATTTGTAGGATGAGACGTCTCTGCAGCTCAACAATACTTCATTCAGAATGGTTTGACACATATTTTGCCTTTAACAAATATTGCACCCTCCCCCCTGTTATTTAAATATTGCGTTAGTCCATTATGCTTTTGATATAATTGTGATTAATGTGCAGCCCTAGCAAAAATCCACCCTGAATAAGGAATATCAAAGACAAAAGTCTTCTTCTTGAGTTGGATTAGTAATATACACTCACCGGCCACTTTATTAGGTACCCCATGCTAGTAACGGGTTGGACCCCCTTTTGCCTTCAGAACTGCCTCAATTCTTCGTGGCATAGATTCAACAAGGTGCTGGAAGCATTCCTCAGGGACTTTGGTCCATATTGACATGATGGCATCACACAGTTGCCGCAGATTTGTCGGCTGCACATCCATGATGCGTGACGCCCATTTGAGTACAGCGAACTCATTGTCATGTTCAAGAAACCAGTCTGTGATGATTCCAGCTTTATGACATGGCGCA
>NC_048426.1:97272-118681 GCF_013103735.1 Etheostoma cragini | reverse complement strand
GGCTGCTTAGAAATTAAGTGTTAACGAGCAGTTGGACAGGTGTACCTAATAAAGTGGCCGGTGAGTGTACATTATTGTAGAAACAAGGCAAACTATGACATGTCCTATCTTCTGTGCGTTTTATATTTTCTTTTGATTAACTTCTCTCTGGCGTTTGCCCTCCAGTCCCTGAGGTAGAAGGAGAAAGTGACAGCATCAGCTCCCTGTGCACTCAGATAGCCTCAGCATTCAGTGGACCCCCAGAGGACCCCTTCTCCTCAGCACCAATGCCCAAACCCGCTTCATCCCCACAGTCTCCTGTAGCACCAGGTAACATTAGCTAAACCTCTTCTTAGACCCTTACTATCTAACATGTGGAACTGGCCATCTGCACTGTGAGGAACTCAGTTGATGGGTTATAGTGTTCTGGACAGCCGTGGGATTCAACTACAACGTTTTAAATAAACAAAACGCATATTTTTGCGGCTCTGGTATTTACTGTCAAAAGGTTTTATTAAATAGATCGCAGTACCAGACAATTAGTGCTGAGCGATATGGAGAAAATCAAATATCACAATATTTTTGACCAAATACCTCATTATCAATACCGCAACGATATTGTAGTGTTGACTATCGGTGCTTTCACAAAGTATTTACACAATGAGATTTTTGGATAATAATCAGTAATGTGGATATAATGTCTGAGTGGGTAAAGGTAAATAATAGAACAGTTACAACAGTCTGGTAAGATCAGAAAATGACACATCTTTAAAGTAATGCAGCCTTTAAAACCAGGAAAAGACACCACTTATGTCATATTACAATATTAAAATATCCAAGATCTTAGATGATATCTAGCCTCATATCACAATATCAATATAATATTGATATATTGCCCAGCTGTACTCACAATTGTAGCAACAGATTTTAGCTTCTTGTATCTACAAAAATATAAGTCTAGAGATTCACAATAACTGTAATAAACATATAATCAGTTTTGCACTTGCTATAAATAACGGACACAATCAGGGAATTATGAAGCACACAGTAATAAATTGTTTTTTTTTAAAGTTCTGTGGCAAACTAATCTGGCCAACAGTCTTATTCATTGCCCACATTTTGACTGTCATTCATCTCTGCTGAAATTGAATAGACTTCCAGTGAAGATTGTGTTGCTTGCAGTTCAACTTTGTAGTCAGAGAATGTGTGCCTGCTCATATTTTAACTACAATTGTAACATTGATTTAACATGCAGAATTTGCTCAATTTTAAGACCGCTAATTAACTGCACGGTCATATTGTGCATGTCTAACAAAAGATCGATCCTCGTCAGCCGACACATAAGCCTGCTTGTACTAGCTTTCGTCTCTTATCTGCTGTAGTGAACGGCACAGCTCCTGCCTTCTCTGTTGCTGCTGCTGCTACTGCTAACCCCCCACTTCTGCCCCCTGCTCTGCCTGCTCGAGACACTAACCCCTGGGCTAAGACCCCAGCAGTGGCACCGGCCTCAGCACAGCCAGGTAAGCAGCCCTTCAGTGAGGCTAAATTGACAAGTTTGGATGTCACAGGGTGCACGAAGAGTTTACTTAACTAAAAATAAAGGATATGGACATTACAAAGTTCCTTTGAATTATTGTCAAAGTCAAAGGTCCTCTAATTCTTGCATCGTGTTTCTGAAGATGTCAATCATAGAATAATGTCAATAGTTTTTTTATTGTATAACAAAAAATGAGTTGTCATCAGACTCTCCTAAATCAGATGTTCCCCATTTCCAAACTGCCCATATTATGAAAAATCCCTTTTTCTGGGATTTGGGGTGTTATTTTGTGTCTCTGGTGCTTCCACACACATACAAACTTGGACTAATAACTATCCATGGTGTTTTGAGTGAGATCCGGTTTCTGAATGTCCTCTGCCTTCAGTCTCCAGGTGAGCTGTTCAACATCTGCACTGCTTTCTACGTCACTAGAGACGAGGTGGCTAACCGTAGCACATGCTAGCTCGTTTTCAATGTCAAAAAACTGCTACAGCACACACTAGTTCATCATAATCTCCAAAAGAACTACTTCCTGTCCCTGTTGTGCAGATCTTCCACACGTGGCCCTGGTCTAGAAGAAGTCTCCCAGCTAATCCTGCCTTGTACTGACCAAAGCTGGAGAAAGTTATTTAGCTGATGGGGTCTTAACTAGCTACTGAGCATGTGCAACAACCACCAAAGATAGTATAGAAGTGAGACGTCTCACTCTGGAGCTAAAACGGAGAACTAAACACACAGGGTGAAAAGAGCATCTGCAGCAATGTGCAGTACAACAAAAATATGGTGTTTTTTGAAAATGAAACCATGTAAACCTATTCTGGAACAACCTCAAAATATAGTTATGAACCTGAAAATGAGCAGAATATGGACACTTTAAACTAAACTAAGCTATGATAACTGGCTGCTGGCTGTAGCATTATATTTAACAGGCAAATATGAGAGTGGTATCAATCTTCTTCACCAGAAAGCCGATTAGCATATTTCCAAAAATGTCTAAAAACTACTATTCATTTAAACCAACCAGCTATGACCTAAGAGTATGAATCTTTACTGTTATTTGCAACTCGCAACCAGGAATTTCATCAGTATGTATTTTTATCTAACTGATGAACTGTTGCTGTTGTTCTCCCAATTAAGTTTGTTTGATGTGTATTTACTTCCTTTGTTTTGCCTTTCTGTGCACTTTCTGCCAACAGGAAGTAACTGGTCATCCCCTACTCCGGTGATAGTGGTCCCCCCCACATCCTCCCCATCCATGTCCTCACACAAACGCACACCATCAGAAGCAGACCGCTGGCTAGAAGAAGTCACCAAGTCTGTCCGAGTCCCGCAGCCTAACCCCATCGTGGCAGCAGCCCAGCAGCCCACCCAGCCGTTCTCTGCCCCTGTGGCTATGCCTGTGCCGTCTGTTCCCCCGGTGGCCTTCGTGTCCTCTCTGCCCTCGGCCGTGCCCATGTTGCCCCCTCGCCAGCCGGCCTTCCACGCTCAGGCTCCAGCTTCCTACCCGATGCCCAACGGGCTGCCTTTCCCTCAGCCTAGCCTGCCCGTGGTCGGCATCACTCCTTCACAGATGGTGGCGAATGTGTTTGGCTCAGCCACACAACCGCAGCCATATCCCGTCTCGGCCTCCACGACACCGCAGCATGATCCCCGGGCCGCCGGCAACATCAGCCCGTTCATCAAACCACCACAATTAAATGCAGTGAACCCTGCTCCCCTCCAGCCATCCAATGGTAGTGTGACCTTTAACGGGGCAGACAGTTGGGCTGCTCCGTCCCAACTCGCTCCATCCTCCCCGGCCACCCAGCCACCCCCACAGCCGCAGGAAGATGCCTTCGAGGCCCAGTGGGCAGCCTTGGAGGGCCGCTCGCGCCAGCGCACCACAGCCTCCCCAACAAATCCTTTCTCCACTGAGCTGCACAAGACCTTTGAAATCCAGCTCTGACTGTACAATAGGGAGGCCATTTTAGTTGGGGAAGCAGATGTATGATTGACTAAAGAAGAAAAGGGGAACGTCCTCCTGTGCCTCGCTTCATCTCGGTTTCAGTGGACAAGCTCAGCAGGACCGAAAAGAACCGTGACACAGCGGAGAGCAACGGGTGACTCAACAGGAAGCAGAACTCTGCACAGCAGTGATGGGAGAAAAAAACAAAACCAGTTGCTGTGAACAAGAGTGCAGCTCCCCAGGCATTTCATTAGCATTGTCTGTATTGTTTTGTTTGTGCTGTGAAGCGCAAGGTCATCATTACCCTGTGGAATATCTGCACCAAGCCACACCAAGCCCCCTGTCAGCCCCCATGTACCCACCCAGGTGTGGTGACTCCCGTCCCCGGCCAGCCTTGGCTCGGTCCTGCTCCCAGCTTCTCTGTTGACAGGACGAGACCTCCCTCCCCTGGCAGAGGAACTGCAGCACTGAGAGAACTCAGCTTCCAGATGAGAAGTTGTCAATATAACTTCCCAATCAGAAGAATTAAGTGAGACAAAATGCCAAAATCTTTATTTTTATGCATTAAGTATATTTTAAATAGCTTTGGAACCTAACAGAAGAGTTGTAAGTAATCGTGCCAAAGGCACAGCCTATCTACAATGAGACAAAATTTATGTTCATGTATACAAGAAATGATCGTATATATTATACATGAATGTACATATATATATATATATATATATATATATATATATATCTATAAAGAATCTATACTGTACACACAGCTTACAGCAGTGCTAATTTTTAATGTGATGTAAAGAGATTTTTTGAAGGGACAGCTGCTTTACTTTTGTGTTTTGTTTTTATTTCATTTTATTTTTGAAGAAAAGACTCTCTATTGCCGTCTTTTGCATCCTGGGATTGGATGTGAAACATCTCACTGTAAATAGGGTATCATTGCAGCAACAATCAATGTGGACCTAGCAATGGTGGTGGTGCCCAACTGGTTGCCTCTCTTACCTGTGCTCAGTTTTTAATAGTTTAGTACACATCACTACTTACCATTTTACTTCTTCATTGTCATTCTTTTTTGTGTGTGGTAATGACCTTGTTTTTTTATTTAACATAGTAGGGTGTGTCATCTATTGTTTCTCCACTGCTAATATTAGTTTTTGTAAGTAGTTGATTTCTAAATTTTGATTTTGCACAAGCACTAAGTAGATGATTTGACGTGACAGGTGCTGACCCGCCCTGACCTCTGTTAGCCTGCTGTGGGTCCGACGGTCAGCACAATACTACTGGGAGATAAAAACGGTTTCCTCTCTCACTGTCTGATTTCTCTCATGTCAGGTTTTTTTTTTTTTTCTTTTTTTAAATCAAACTTGTGAATATGATCTATTTTTCCATTTTGTAATTATTTCATTACTTTATTCCACTTCTCTGAAGAAATATTGAAGCTAAAAGATTGAATAAATTGATGGTGATAAAGGAAAAAGTGGTCTGTGTTCTTGAGTGAATACAGTCATGTTTTGAATTTATTCACATTGATGACTAAACAGGTACCAGTCATCTGGGTACAAGCTATAGCTTAAACAATGAGTCGGTTAAAAAATTTTGTATATATTTATAAAACAAAAATGACAAACATCCACTGGTTCCAGCCTCTCAGGTTTGATTTATATGATTGTATTTAATATCTTTTGGTTTTAAACAATTTTAGACAAAACAAGCCATTTGAATGGGCTTCCTTGGACCCTGGAAAACTTAAATGGGCATATTTATTTCCTTCACTGAATGTAAATGGGGAAAATAATTGGTCTAATAATTCAGAATAAAAAGAATGTCACTGCACAGCCCTAGTACAAGCACATGTATAATATGTTTAATGTACGAATATTAAGGAAAAGAACGAGAAGCAGCGTCTAAAAGATGTTAAACTGAGTGGGCTGTTGACATTACTGCAAGTTCTTTGCACAAATCATGAAGGATGCATTTATATTAGACCTTTGTTTGTGGTTTGGCTTTTAAGGCCTTTATTCACAGGGCAGCTTTAAGGCGGGAAAGGGGAGAGCGGGGGGGGGGCAACGTGCACTGGGTGAGCTAGAGGTCGCCCCATTTTAAGTAGCTGATTTATGAATGAGATTATTATTGCAGCGTTATAAGAACAATGCTGCAACAAATTGGCTGTTGTGTGGACGCAGAAGTGAGTCTGTTGTTATTCCACCCTTCCAGCAGGTGGCGCTGATTGGACAGCGTCGTCCCGGTGCAGCAGCAGCAGCAGCAGCGTCGATATAAATACAGCCCAGAAGCCATGTATCATTTCATTAAAGAGAAGCAAGAATACATGTGTGTTGAGCTAGCGTTAGAAACGTAAAGGTAAGATTCCAACTTCCTCTGTTAGTAGACAGGAGTATGGCGCTGCTGTTATGCAGTAACGGTGTTGTATCCATCAGCACAAGGACGCAGGACTGCACAAGCCGCCGAGTTAACGGGCTAGCAAGTTAACCGGCTGGCTTTAGTGGCTTACCAGACTAACGGTGGTTGGAATTTGCCTTAACGAGAATAGTGAACCACAAAAAAATGGCAGGAATTAATGTCCGGTAGTCTTGCTTTAAAACTAGTTTCTAGTTTGTGTTTGAACCCGGTTTACTTTTGGACGCCGTTGTGCAGCAGCTAACGGCGACGCTAGCACAGTCTGAACTGCTAGCTAGCTAGCTAGCTAGCTGTGAAACGGCCACTTCAGCGCTCGAGTGACAGCTCATATGAACTCGCGTGAACCCTACTGAGTCGTCATGTAGCAGCTAGCTAAGTATCCAGCTAAACAAACGCTGCTGTAAAGGTTTTGCTTATAAATTGACATCACGCAGATGGGTCGGGCTAAATGACCATTAGCAAGCCAGTTAACGCATTAGCTAACGAGACACAACTTGACCTGCCGGTGTTGCACTAAATGCTGTCATCCATTCAGTTCTGGGACCTACCTGTAATTTTGGCCACACCATTATATTGTACTCTATCACATACTTTACTTTTGAGCTGTTGCTAAACAT
Organism: Etheostoma cragini; assembly: GCF_013103735.1. NCBI lineage: Eukaryota > Metazoa > Chordata > Actinopteri > Perciformes > Percidae > Etheostoma > Etheostoma cragini. The sequence continues at coordinate 112,188 of NC_048426.1, read as the reverse complement.
GATGGCCCATAGTGTTTGATAGGTCCCAGATGTTGATAGCAAAATCTGTGTTGTATAACGTTAAATGAGTCTGTCTGCACAGGACTAACTCATCTGTACAAGTCCAGACTTTTCACATGCTATTAATCCTCTAACGTTACAGAATATGAGAGACAGCTTTGGCTACATATAAACCTGCCATGCCTTGAACTTGCACATCATGTATAATTGCTTATTCATTCTGGTTATACGGATGTCGTCATCACCCCTTGTATGCCTATATTAATGGATCATGTACTGGTTATATTTTTCTTTTTTTTTTACCTGTCTTTATGAATGGAGGACCTTTTTGGTGTTGCCTTTTGTTTCAGAGAGATGCGGTGCCTGTCCAGATCCCAGAACCGGAGCCGAGTTTACATGGGAGCCCACTGACACCAAAGAAAGGTAAAACATCCCCCACCTTTTAACAAGCGCACTGGTTTGTACATGCAGATCCAGCCACTGAGGACCAACTGGGATTGTGTGCTTTTTGGCTCTAGGTTTGCACTTTTCAGCCAGCCGTGGATCACTACACATCACCATGTCTCATCGAGGGTCCGTAACTGCGGTCATATCAGTACTGGGGGCGACCTTAGGAGGACTGCTCATATGGCAAGTTTACCGAACAAAAAGGAAGAGGCGGCCTTCCGTCCAGAAGGTGGCTGCTCCTGTGGACTCTCCGTGTCCTGTTGAAAAGGATTTTACAGCCGTGGAGTATCCATACACCAAACTGCCATGTGTGCTGGAAAAGGAGTTTAAGGCTGTGGAGTGTCAGACTACACAACCGCCTCCTCCTGTGCAGATGCCCTCGTCTGAACAGCTGCTGCGGGTGAAACCAGTAATTGTGAGCTCTGAAGAAGAATGGCAGCAGCTGTGGCCACTGATGCAAAAAGATCTGTCAGTGTTCCCTGTGCTGGGGCTGGACTGTGAATGGGTAAAGACCAAAGGCGTAAGAAATACCCGTTTCATGTATGAAGAGGAAAAAACCACCCTGAATGATTGATTTGGCCGTTGAGCACTATAGGAATTCAGATCTGTTCTAAAACACCGGCCCTTTTTTCCTGTGGTTTTAGATGTTGAATAAACTGTAATTTAAATAAAAAACAGATTAAAACAGGAGTGACAGCCTGATAGACCAGAAAGCAATTCAATCAAAAGTAAAGCTTATTCTAAATATAAATGGCATTTAACATCCAATGTGCAGGTTTCTACTAGTGTCAGGTAATCAGAAGGGTGGGGTTTTCATTTAAACATCCACCTATAGCATTTCAAATTGCTCGTGGTTTGGTCTGACCTGGCTGCCGTTTCCTGTTGCAGGTGTCTGTGAAAGGCCGACCCTCTGCAGTCTCCCTGCTGCAGATGGCCACCTATTCCGGGCTCTGTGTCCTGGTGAGGCTGCTGGCGTTTCACAGTAGCCAGCAGCCGTTTCCCCTCAGCCTAATGGAAGTCCTCCGAGATCCCCACATTTTGAAAGTTGGCGTTGGTTGCTATGAAGATGGCAAGCGGCTGACGCGTGACTACGGCTTGTCGCTGACGTGTACAGTTGACCTGCGCTACCTTGCCTTAAGACAAAGGTACAGTTTGGTCCTGGAAGTTCCTTCTTAGAAAGAAGGATACTTTTTCCTCTTGTTTGGTTGTAATATCTATATAAAATGCAAATGCTCCTCTTAAATTGTGTATCCGTTCCCAGGCAAGCTAAGGTGAATAATGGCCTGAGTCTGAAGTCTTTGGCTGAAGACCTGTTGAATATATCTCTAGATAAATCCCTGGAGCTCCGCTGCAGTGACTGGGAGGCCGATCAACTGACGCTGCAGCAGGTGGAGAGTCATCGTATTACATATTTCTCCACATTGTTCATATTTCTAACTTTCCACTCTTTGCTTTAGTAAATAAATCTACTTGAGAAATTAGAGTTGTGAAGTTGGGAGGTGTTTAGGCTGGTTTTAGTAATCCTTAATTTCTCCATAGAAAACGTTGGGTGACGGACGGTTGATGTACTTGGATGGGAATGAAACTCCTACTTAGGGCAGGGAACCAAATTTAAAACCCTTTAGGCACCGACCGAGTTGCCTCCTAAAGTATCGGAGAATTCCTTCATTCAGTCATTCAGCACCCGATTTCTAGTGAGCCTGGAAGCATGGAGCGTGCTTCCACCAAGATGTAGGAATGTTACACGCTCTATAGGCAGGCAGCAACAACTCCACGTTACACACACACTGATGAGTCTAATGGAGTAGGAACTGAAAGATTATTGAATGTTATTTTTTATCATATCATAATACTCTGGATTGAATCATCAGTACAACAGAAAACAAACCATTTAGAAAGTTTTATTAAATGTTTTAGTTAGTTGAATTAAGTTTTTAAATAATGACATAGTTCATAAACCTGTAGGACTGTGAAATAACTGTTTTTCCCAGTGGCTCAACCCCCCCCCGTGACACGGTTCCTGTCTTCATGTCTTCATCTGTTTGCTGTAGATGACTTACGCTGCCAGAGATGCCCAAGCTTCCATCGCTCTCTTCCTCCATCTCCTCTGCCTTTACTCCTCTGCCGGGCCCGACTCTTCCAGCGGGAGCTCTCACTCCGAGTTGGTCTCCCGCTGCCAGGGCCTGGTGGACGTGCCCTTTAGGAGCCGGGGAGACGGAGACGACAGGGCCTCTGACGGAGAAAGGAGGCGGAAAATGCGGAAAACGCCCCCGTGTGAAAGCCCCGAGTCTGGAGATCAGCAAGTCCCAGACCCTCGAAGGAATAAGAGGAAGCCTCTGGGTGTGGGCTATTCTGCCAGGTGAGGATGGACTACTACTACTACTACTACTACTACTACTACTACTACTACTGGGCTGCAGAATGGAAATGTCAAATGCTAGATTCCAATTACTAAGTCTTTTTGTTCAACCGCTCTCTGTTACAGGAAGTCTCCACTCTATGATAACTGCTTCCTCCATGCTCCAGACGGCCAGCCTCTGTGTACCTGTGACAAGAAGAAAGCCAAATGGTACCTAGATAAAGGAATAGGAGGTACACTGGATAACTCCCAACATGTTAACATTAAACTTGAGTTTAAAGCTGCAGTGGGTCGATTGCAACAAATAGCAGAGTTTAAAGAAGTGAGATCTCTTCCTGCAGCTCTCCCTCTCTCCTGTCACACAGGAAGTACATGTACAGAACAGCCAATAGGAACGCTTTATTGTTCCCTTCCTCTCAGATCACTTACATCAATTACAACTTGTTAAAGGTTATTACGTATTGTTTGCCCACCACAGCTTTAAGCTACAAGATGCATCTTTTTGCCATTTTTGAAATCTGTCCTTCATTCCGTTGAGAGTTCTACTCTTGCCATTGTTTACCCGGGGATATTTCTGCAGTATATGGCTGAAGATGAAATTGACTTTATTTGTGCTTCTGACCCAGTGCTCCAGAGTGAGGAGCCTTTTGTAGTGAGGCTGCTGTTTGAGCCGTCGGGACGTCCTGACTCCCAACAGGACTATTATCTCACTGCAAAGGAGAATCTCTGTGTGGTCTGCGGGAAAGAAGAGTCCTACATCAGGTCGACTTCTTTTACTTACTTGGTTTTTAACCTCAATTCATCTGAATTTAAAGTTATTTTTTTCCCTCTGGTTTAGAAACATCTGTACATTTCTGTTAAACTAGGAATTAATTATTTAAATTATATTTAATGGGCAGTTGTCTTTTCTTTTTCTTTTTTTTGTCCAATTGCAAAAACCTCCAGTGATCTAAAACAGAAAAGCAGCAAATTGTCACATTTCAGATGCTTAAAGCAGTGCTTTTCATTTCTGATACATGAATGAATCGGGTTGTTTCAGGACGACATTAAACGGTACACGTTAAGGCCCGTTGTGTTACTTTTCCTTTAGCCAAGGAGTCCATTAAACACTAAGAATGCACCAAATGTTATGCTAAGAGCCCATGTTTTTTAAGATAATAGAACTATGAACTTAATTACGTGACATGTCTTATTAATGTATTTTTCCTGCGGTCCCACAGGAAAAACATTGTGCCACATGAGTACAGACGGCATTTTCCCACCGAGATGAAGGACCACAACTCCCATGATATCCTGCTGCTGTGCACCAGCTGCCACGCCGCCTCCAACGTGCACGACGGCTTCCTGAAGCAGCGTCTGGCTGAAGAGTTCGCCGCCCCTCAGGGCTGCGAGGAGGGAGTCCGTCTGCTGGAGGACTCGGACCGGCGCCACGTACGTTCGGCGGCTCGGGCTCTGCTCACCGCCGCGGGACTGCCGGAGCAGCGGCGGGGAGAGCTGCAGGCCGCGATCAAGAGGTTCCTCGGCATGAACGAGGACCAGGAGCTGACGGATGAGGGGCTGCAGCAGGCCGCCGATTTGGAGACGAGGTGAATTTATACTCTGGCTGTGTGACGACAGATTTACACTCCCACTGAACCAAATTCTTCTATTTTGTTTCATTTATATGGGTGTAATAATTCAGTTAGAGACAAATGATTCACTCCGGAACCTAACTAGCTAAACCCTTAAACTCTTTAGAGATAAAACTGGGAATACAATTTGGAGTGGGAGTCCAGAACGAAGATGGGTGTGGACCAAAAATTTGAAATACCCTCAAGCACTGTTGGTGTGTGCCACAGAGCAGGAGGGGCTGGGAAATATTCATATCTGAAAACATGAGCCACAAGTGATCCCTCGGCCCATAAAGGCATACGGTGAAGGATGTTCATGTGCGTCCTGAGGCCATGAACACATAAAAGCCAAGCTGGGTAGCGTGTATTTTATTTACACCAACATGTGGAAAACAGGCTCCACTTCTGACAAACAATAAAATGGGTAATAAATACAAGACCAACACCAGTTAGGAGACACAAGTTCCTTGATTTCCTTTTATGGGGCTAATTTGTGGTTTCTGTTTTTGAAACTGTTGCTAATGGACTCCAGTCAGTTAGTGGTTACCTTTACCTGTTCATAACCCTTACTGCACTGAGTGAAGCCTGTGTGATACTGGAATATTTTATTTACAAAAAGTGATATTTTGAGAATAAACTGGTTGATCAAATACGTGTTTCAAACCACCTTAAAAACCTCGTTTGACCTTTCGGCCCTCCAGTTTACCGGTCAGGCGTTAATAGTCCCGTTGATCTATACACAGGCAGTCTTTAAAGAGCCGGTACCGGCAGCGAGTCTGCTCTCGCCCTCTGACTGCTCCTCTCTCCTCTGAAGGATCTTCAACGAGGCGTACGTGGCTCACGGTCTGAAGGTGGTGCAAGCCAGTACCAAGCAGGGCCTGCGGGGCCTGATGGACCTGGAGCGCCGCTGGAGGCAGCACTTCCTCAGCACCATGCAGCCTCGCCACCTGCCTCCTCTCTGGGCCGTTGACCACAACCACAGCAAGTTCCTCCGCAAATACGGAGAGGACCTGCCCATCAAACTCAACTGACCAGGAGAGGAAACCCTCATCTGCTAGTTGGATTTGAAAACTTCCACAGCCACTCCTTTAGTTGGTGAGCTAATCGAGCAGCCTGGACCAATGTTAATGAAATGTCAACAGCGTGTTCAAGTTCCCACGATGAGAGTGTGTGTGTGTAAATGCACTCAATCTGCGATCGCCATTGGACGGCATTTCACTTAATTTCCAGTGCCAGTAAGCTGCTGCTAGGTTGCTACCTAGATCCTGGATGAACTAAATGATCTGGAAGCAGTTTGAGACCCCACTAGGGGAAAGAGTTCCAGCACTGAATCTGAACAACGCTACGTCATGCAACGGCATACGGACACTTTTTTATCATGATAAATGTATAATTATTTATGACAAAGTACACATTTTTGAAATTTAACATATTTTTAGAAGAAGCTGCAGCCTGCTCTTAATGTCCTCTAAATGCACCCCCCCCCCCCTGCAGGCTAGCAGCTATCAGTCGCAGAATAAAGTGATCGCTTTGCAGAGAGGGTACTAATGACTAATGAATTTGACCTTCAGTTATTTGGGGCTCCGCCCTGCTTTTGTTTTCAGTCTATTGTCTGTTTTAAGTCAATGGATGAAATTTCCCCAAAACCATCTTTAAATCAAATTCCATCTTTTCTGTTCTTGAAAAGATGAGTTTTGGTCTCGAGGTTTGGTTCGGGGCCTGAATGGGTTCCATCTCGGTTAGTTTTTTTTTTTTTTTTAGCAGGGGGAGACGAATGCTAACCACAGTACTGTTGGCTGGTTTAGTTGGTCATTTAACCCCTTGATGTTCATGTCCTGCTGCTGATCCTCCTGAAGGTTGGGACCTCTTCCTGGCTCCTGTTTTAATGGGCCTCTTAATCCCCAAACCTGACTGGAGACGGAGCAGCAGCAGGACCCGTCCTCCTCTCCAGCAGTTTGACCACGACGTCGTTTTACACAATCCAAACTGCCCGGTGAAGAAAAGGTGTCAACTCTAATGGGATAGAAAATGCCCCAACTAACCCCCCCCCCCCCCCCCCCCCCTGTGAGGCGGATCTTTAGTGTGATACAGCTGCTTTGTCTTTAATCTAATTTTTCTGGATGTAAGCCCTGACGCTGTTTTCCTAAATTGTGAATGATACAAAAAATAAAAGTTATGTTTGTACTAATCTTCTGACTTGTTAATGAACACACATCTTCAGTTTAAAGACACGACCACATTCACTTCTTTTGGTTTTGTTTATTTCTTACAAAATCACAGTTTAATAAATAGTCTGTAAAATTGAGTACAAAAGCGTTTTTAACATTTCATATATGAATCACTCGTGACTTTCAGGTCAAAGGAGTCTTCAGTTGGATTTTTTTGTCTTTGACGTTTTATTTTTTTACAATCTAGTTTTGCTGAATTAAGGCCTCTTGATTTTGGCATCAGAACAATCTGTTAGTCAAATGTTTGTATCTGAAGTTGAATTAGTGGAGAGTCATGAGCTCTAGCGGTTTCACAGTTCAGTAATAAAACCAACACTTAACAAATGTATACCAACATGGCTCAACATGCAGATGTAATCCCTTTGTCCTAAACGCAGACGAACGAAGCCCATTTCTACTGGTCAGTGTTGGACACCGCAGGCATAATGCAGCGAGAACAATGGCACATGAGGCTGCTTCGTGGAAGGGGAGTTTTCTCTTTCTTTTAAAGAGGTTTAACTGACAAGGAGTGCAATCCTGTAGTGAAAGACACTCTGACATCGTTACTGCATCACAGTGAAACCTCTGAGGGTGGAAACACACCTGAAGCCTTTTCAAACGCTTTTTTTTTTTTTTTTTAAAGGAATAGACTTTTAGCTAATTTGCTTTGCCGATAGTTGGGTGAAAGATCGAAGCTTTAATGTTCATTAAACGTGAAGCGTAAGAACATTTACCGCCAGTTGTTAGCTTAGCATGACGATGGGAAACGGCTAGCCTCCCTCATTTAAAAGTAAGCCAATCCACCCACCAGCTCACTTCTTAACCACTACACCACTCTTGTTTAATCCCAAGTATGCTGGGACTATCTTCTGAAGTCCTGTCGTCACCGTGCGGTCGCCATCCATAGTGTGGGTTTAGCCTCTTTAAGGAAGTCACTGCTAAGAAATAACTCCTCACATAAGTCCCTGTTAACAGTGCATGGTGTTATTAAAACATGTAAGTCATGGGTGGGGTTGGAGGTGATGCTAGGCTCGTTGTGACCTCTTGGACAGAGCCAGGCTAGCCGTAGGCCCGTTTGCGGTCTTCGTGCTAAGCTACGCTAACCGTCAGATTACTTTTTATTTGCATCCGGACGTGAGAGCGGTGTCATACTTCGTACCCCAAATATCCAACTAGTCCTTTTATTAGTCTCCTAGAGTGTGTTCACCCAAACTACTGCAGAGGATTTCAACACTAAATTACTGCATATAACTCCATTTGTTCATTCCAACAAAAGACAATTTTCCATATAAAAAAAAATATGACAATGCAATTCAAAGAAATGAGAAGGCCTGTTTGATTTAACCCCAAATCTCAGAAGTTTGTTCTCTTCCTATTTGAAGGGATGGGTTACGTTCACATTCAGAACACCAGATGTTACATCATTAAACATCACATGAATTCTCTTTTCTTTGCAGATTCCATTTTTTTAAGAAGGTACACTGATTTAACAGTAAGGCATTTTCTAAACTCCTCCAATTCGCAATCAAACCTTGACCCCTAACTGTATCTTCAGAAGCTACATTTTCAATTTATATCACAAATTAGACACGTGTAGCTTTAGAATATTGACCTTTAAGGTAAAATCCATCGACAAAGAATATGGTGCACAGGTTGCACGAGGGAGAGTTGTACAACCGCTAATAAACAGAATTCCTCTTCACACGGACCAATAAGATTGTCACATTAACACAAGATGCTGCAAAAAATCATATTGCTCCACAACAAATATTCGGCTCAGTAAAGCGGGTTCAAACCAATAAATAAATAAATAAACGAGTTTAAATGAGAGTGTGACGCGGATGACACCTCTAGTTTTTTTGGTCTAAGGCTGTTTGATGCAGACGGGCCGTACGGTGTCCGTTGTGGAAAACTACGGCAGTTTGGGCGTTTTTCCTTTCTCAAACTGGGCATCTGTGTGATCATTTATGCCGTTTAGTGACCCTCAAACCTGCTTGAAACACAACTTCTAAACTACACGGGCTTCGATGACTAAACTAGTGGCTCTCAAATCCTGAAAAACCATCTCCCCTGGCGATGAGCGAGACAGGCGCCGCTGCCAACAGCCCAAACTCTTATTGCTTGCATGTTAATACATAAAGTAAGAGAAACCGTTCTCGTCCAATGACAAGGCTCCAAACGTCTAAATAAAACACGACTCTGCCTAATTTCTTTTGCCCCCCCCCCCCCCGGGTTTCTTTCTGCTTTTGCGGAGGACAGCCTCCAGTTTGGGAGAAGAAACAACGTGGACGTTTGCTGGTGCATTCAGGATGTAGCCATCACAAATTCTTTGGAGATGATGGAACCTGCGGGGACCTGTATGTACTGTCCCGTCGCAGGATGCAATGTTTGCACACACACTCTTTAGATCCAAGTAAAGACACACACACTTGTCTCATACACCCACTCTCTCTCTCACACACGCGCACACACACACTCACACTCGCTGCCTTTCTCAATGCGAAACACAATTGGCACAGATTATCAAAATAAATACCCTGGAAGCTTGGCACTATGCAAAAGAAACTTCACATTTTTGAAAGAAATCTTATAAAAAACTATTGAATAATCTCAGACTACTCCACGTTTTCGTTAACCTCACTATTACTTATATACTATATGCTGATTAAGGTTACACCAGTGTCGTAAACCTCTGAATGACTTAACTACCACGGAAACAATATAGCTCCTATTCAAATAGATTTTTTTTTCCACAAACGTACATCAAAGTGAAGTATCTAACATCTATCGGACTAGATAGTGCTGCTGTCTGGTATGCTCTCTCTTTATAGTGCCTCTTTTTTTTTTTTTTACCTCCTCTCTCTTCTTTCAAACACTTTCAAACATCGGTTCCGTAAAAATAATCTCTGAAACCCAGAAACAAAACCTCTTAAGTCCTGGGAACAGATCACGAGTCAAGTACGCCTTCCTTTGACAGATGTTTCAGCATCTGTGTGGATGTCTGTCGGGGCCCTTTCCCTCACAGGTGTCCCTCCAGGATGCTGGTGACAGCCTGGTCCAGTGAAGGGCCTGACGTGGCCCTGGTAGGGGCTGCAGAGGGGCCCTGCAGGCGCTGGAGCTCCAGGATGCTGTCGATGGCACTCTGGAGATGTTCACTGAGCATGTTGTCCTCTTGGAGGGGAGGCGGCGGCGGGCTGAACCGCTGCTCCGCTCGTGGGGACGCGTCCACCCTGTAGCATTTAAGTTTCGGGGCGCTGACATCTCTGGGAGGCAACTCAAGGTAACCAACCTGTGGCTCTGGCATAAAAAGAGGGTTCGGGGCTTTTATTTTGGAATTGGGCGCTGTCTGTGGGACTTCCTCTGCAGTGTTACAAGGCAGAGCTCCGTTGGAGATCTCCTCGTCCTGCCGAGGACCCTGGGGTGCTCCGTTGGGTGCCTGAGAGTGGCGTTCGTTCACAGCTCCGCCGTTGGTCAGCTGCCCTGTGTGGTCCCTCTTGAGTCCCGGGTCGCAGGCCGAGTTGTGAACCACCTTACGGGAGCCGGACTCCTGCTTGATGGTGAGCCTGAGAGCCCCGCGGCAGCTGGAGCGGTACGTCTTCAGTCCTGGGGGCCGGTCGGACAGTCTGGTCCAGGCTGGTGAAGAGGAGGGGCTGCCGGAGGAGCACCGCTGGGACGGACCGGCTGGGTGGGCACCGTGGGGGGAAGACGCTGATGTAGCCAAGGCCGTCAGGAATGACTCTGGAAGGAAACATGAGCACATCAGAGATTTATTCAGTTTTGTTTTGAAGGCGTCATCTTTTTAAGGTTTGTCCTTAGAACAGCTGAAGAGAGACAGGAAATGGGAAAGGGGGGGGGGGTGTATATCTTGTATATGTGTGATGTTTTCTTCAATGCCAGAGTGATTTCAGGGTAGATTAAGGGGTCATTTTGGGGAGATAGGGGCTCAAACCTATCACCTGCTATATCTCTCTATACTTAGAGATTTATGCTGTCAAATCTTATTTGGATGTGCTGTATTAGCATGCCTATGGAACATATATTAATATTTTGTCCAAAGTGCAATAATAGGCAACAGCAAGACAGCTTTCAAGACCTTCCTTCTCCTTTTTCCAACTTTCTTTTAAATTAACATAACAGCCGTGCTTTCATTTGCACTTAACCTCTCACATGTGATTTTCTCATCACGATGCAGACTCTCTCAGCACGACCCCGCTCCACGTTCACACAGCCTAATTACACATTCACACCTGGGAGCCGCGCTCTGAGGCACGGAGACATTCGTTTGGAGGAACAACTGGAGGTGTTGTGAGTCACTTTTCTCTCCTCAGTGTTGGGATTTGAAATGGATTTTTTCTACACACAGGGATCTAGGTGTGGATGATGGCTGGAACTGACCTGGGTCTCTGCGGACTCTCCGTCTGTCCTCCGCTAAAGCGTATCGCTCGGCCTGGAGGAAGAGACGCTCCAGCATCACCATCTCTGCTGACGGACTCTCCTGCTGTTAAACCAGGTCACACACACACACACACACACACACACACAGGTCCTTTGAACAGGTCCTTTCTCAGTAGATGCAGAGGAGGGGTGGTTTGGACTGGGCCTTACCTGGGCTTCTCTAACCAGTAGCTGCCTGTATTTGTTGACCATGTCCTTGGTGCGTTTCAGCAGGAAACCGGACACCGTGTCAAACTCCTGGTCCACTGTGAGCAGAGGAACATTGTTAATGATATGAAATTACACCCCGAGTCATTTTTTAGGCAAAAATACTAAAGGTTTCTCAAATGTGAGGATTTGCAGCAAAAAACTAAGAAAACCTTAGTCTGCCATGAGTGACAGAATTATGTTTATATTGTCATATATGACAATAGGAGATAGTAAACTGAATATATCTTGGTCTTGGACTGTTGGTTTAATGACATCACCTTGGGAGTCAGTAGTTGGGGAAGCCTTTTTTAATCAGGGCCTTTCATCTGATCAACTTTAAACTGGGTGTGTGTCATCTTAACATGTTAACGATGAAAAGTTATTAAAAGAAAAACTTTTCGTCGTAGGGCGTGGATGTTGAATGTTTAGCGTGGCTGTAACTACAGTGTACGCTGTCGTATCTGCTTGAAATATCCCACAATGTAATGTACTGTATAGCAACATTTTATGTTGATGCGCTACTATATATACATTTATTTTTATTGTGGTAAATGCACATCTTAAAGAATAGGTAGTTGCTGAGCGCACATGGTGAATGGAATTAGAGTAAATTACGTCCCAACTGGTGCATACTGGTGTGTACTGCTCATCTTTTTCCTTTCCATATTTTGTAAAGTGGTCTTTCTGCCATATTTTAGGAATCATCAGAAATTATTACATTCATACTGTATATTCAAACATAAACAAACTGGTGTTCCATAGCAACAATATAATCAAAGATAGAATATAGAATCAATAACCATTTGGATTGAAAACATAGGAATAGAAGTTGTTGTTGTCATAACAACACACTGAATACTGGGACCCAACTTTAGTTCTGACACACATTCAGTCAGACAGCAGTTTGTATCAGACACAGTTTGACTGACAATCCAAAGGTGCACAGTGCAACAGGAGAAGAAACACTGGAAAACATGGACTTCAACTCCAGAGAGATTCAACCAATCACTGTCTACCTCAGTTCACTTGAAGAACAAGTACGGCGTGAGCTGAAGGACGGCGAGGTGACGCTCAGCCAATGTGAATCTGAGGGGAGAGTTCACCTGATCATCCGAGAGGACCTGCTGGCCGGTCTCCTGGATCAGCTCCAACTACAGAGAGGGCCTCAGTTGGGGCCATGACACAGAGCTGATGGAGAGGGAGATGTGGGACTTGAAAGTTCAGCTGGCGGAACGTGTCCCCTCCCCACCCAGGGAAACAGAGCATCTGAAATCCCTGCTTGGAAAAATCAGCAACAGGCTGCGAAAAGCCCTCAAAGATCTGGACCTGCAGTTCTTCATTACTGAAGACCTGAAGGTCGAATTGGAGCAGACGAAGGGAGAGAAGGAGGCCCTGAAAAAGGAGGTGGAGACTCAGAAGATGGAGCTTTGTAAAGAGAGACAGAAGCTCAAGGTAAGTAAGACCAACTTGGAGCTAGAGTTGGAGAGCTTTCTGGAGATGGAAAGGGCTCAAGCTCAGGAGCTGAAGGATAGATTGAGCAACATGGAGGAAGCTCTCCGAGAACAGGAGAAGGAGGCAAAGGCAATACTAGAAAGATCTCAGGCTTCCTGTAGAGCCCGGTTGGATGAGGCTCCAGCTGAACGTGTCCATTCCCCGCCAAGGGAAACAGAGCGACTGAAATCCCAGCTGGAAAAAGCCCCAAAAGATGTGGACCTGCACACCTTCATTACTGAAGACTTGGAAGTTGATATAAAGCAGATGAAGGGAGAGATGCAGGCCCTTTAAAAATATTGTGGCAACTCAGAAGTTGAAGCGTCAAGACGATTGACAGATGCTCACGGTAGGTAAGATCACCAGCGTGATGTTGGAGAGCCATCTGGAGATGGAGAGGGCTCAAGTTCAGGAGCTAAAGGATCAATTGAGCAAGGTGCATGAAGCTCTCCTAAAACATGACACGGAGGCAAAGGAGATTCTGGAAAGATCCCAGGTTTCCCATAGAGCCCAGCTGGAGATCCAAGACCAGAACAACAAGAACCTCATGGCTGCTCTTGAGAAAAAGTTTGAACAGCAGCTGTAGAGTTGTCTCAACCAGTGGAAGGAGGACAAGTCATCCCTCCTTCAGGCCACAGAAAGCCTGAAGCTAACTCAGTAGGAAAATGAGCAGGAGTGGGAGAGGACTGAGAACACCTTGAGGTCCCAGCTGGTAGATCTTCAGAGCCAGATAACGCAAAAGTCAAAGAAGAAGAAGAAGAGGTGGTACAGAAAGCTTCTGCCTGGTTGAGGAAGAGAAAATGCATTTGTACTGGTATAGTATCTGTCTGTCTGTGTGGGTCTGTGTCTTTGGGTCTGTGTCTGTCTGTGTGTGGGTCTTTGTCTGTCTGTGTGTGTGTGTGTGTGTGTGTGTGTGCGGGTCTGTGTGTGTGTGTGTGTGTGTTTGCTTGCTTGCAGGGTTCGTGAGTGCAGTAGTGTTGGAGAAGTAGAGCTTGTAGTCAGTGGACAGCCCTGTTTTCCGGGGCTGAAAGAGGAGCCGAGTGTGTGTCTCCTCCTCCGCCGGTACAAAGCCTCTCACACTGCCAAGACCTCGTAAACGCCTCCCCGTGGCACACATGGGAACTGGTCCCTTGTGGTTCCAGGCTAAGTTGTACAGGATCATGGAGCAGCAGTGGGCCCCAGAGACGCGGCATGCAGGACTATTGGTGAGTGGAAACGCCCTGATGCCCGTTTACCACTGTCCCAGTTATGGGTAAATATTCCCAGCTATGGGTAAATAGTGAAGACCCCAAATTTATTTAATAAATGTCACTTTATTATTGTTACGTTGCTGTGCATCTCCCTCTTTTGTTGTGGCCTGTGAGCCAGTCGGAACAAGTTGGGGGCTCTTATGGCATGAGTACAAAACCAGGACCTTGACTTTGGTCTTGTCAATAGAACATTTGGCAATTTGTAAGAAGTAAACTCCATTCAGAATCTTATTGGCATCCATTTCGCCATCTCATGCTCGCCATCCACTCAAAATGGCATGGAATCTGAAGCATGGCTAATTGTCATTTAATATCTAAAATGTACTGTATGGGTGTGTGTGTTTGTTAAAGTCAACTATGAACGTTACCAGCTGATGTCACTTTATTTTAACAGATGGTTTGTTTTTGGAAAAGACAGAAAAGGCTTTATCAGTTAAAATATAAATCATCATCAGTCATCAGCCAGCAGCTCACAAACCTAAATGGAAGTCATCCTGAGTGGGCAGGTGACCGGCGCAGGTGTGGTATGGCAGCAGGCGCCGAACAGCGTCCTTCAGTGTGGAAAAGGCCGGGCCGGTGAAGGGGGTCTGAACCGCTGCGTGGTCCAAACACATCTGCTGCTGGAACCTGAACAACGCAAAGAAAACTCTGTTAACCTGAGCGGCTACAGACTGGTCACGTAAAAAAACTTGGCTTTATAGATTGTTTACTCTCTGATACCAACTGTACTGGTATTCAAGGCCAAAATCTACTTCTGGACCCTTGTTGCCTCCAAGTCTTCCTAAAGTACTATAGATGGCAGCTTCTTTATATGCAGCACATAGACCTTTGTGGTCCCTAATACTGTATTTGAAGTCTCTTTATATAGACCTTAGTGGTCCCCTAATACTGTATCTGAAGTCTCTTTA
>NC_048426.1:93289-97172 GCF_013103735.1 Etheostoma cragini | reverse complement strand
GGTGATTGTTTTGCAGATCATTGTAATAACAGTGGTAACCTTGATGGTGAAGAGTAAAGTGATAACTGTTTGGAATGATTCACTGTGTGAATGTGTCATATTCTGATTGATACCCACTGTTTTGTGTGTGCTGTTGGACAGCAGAGTTGTCTCCTCCTTTGGAGAGACTAGCACATGCAGCTGTGGTATCAGACTGCTGCTGAGGCACCGAGACACACAGAGGGGGGGGGCTGCTGTGGACTGCAGTGTTGACCAAGGACTGAGGTTGGGAGACAGACGACTGGAGCTCTGGCGGAGACTGGGAGACAGACGACTGGAGCTGTGGCGGTGCCTGGGAGACAGACAACTGGAGCTCTGGTGGAGACTGGGAGACAGACGACTGGAGCTGGGGCGGAGGCTGGGAGACAGAAGACTGGAGCTGAGTTGCAGGCTGGGAGACAGACGACTGGAGCTGGGGCGGAGACTGGGAGACAGACTGGAGCTGTGGTGGAGGCTGGTAGACAGAAGACGGAAGCTGGGGCGGAGGCTGGGAGACGGAAGACTGGAGCTGGAGCTGGGGCAGAGGCGGGGAGACAGACGACTGGGGCTGAGGCTGGGAGACAGAAGACTGAAGCTGGGGCTGAGGCTGGGAGACAGAAGACTGAAGCTGGGGCGGAGGCTGGGAGACAGAAGACTGAAGCTGGGGCGGAGGCTGGGAGACAGAAGACTGAAGCTGGGGCTGAGGCTGGGAGACAGAAGACTGAAGCTGGGGCGGAGGCTGGGAGACAGAAGACTGAAGCTGGGGCTGAGGCTGGGAGACAGAAGACTGGAGCTGCACCTGGCTCTGGGCAAATAAGGCCTGTGGGACCTGGAGCTGAAGAGCGACTTGGGGCTCGATGTGAGGCAGGGGAGCTGAACTCTCGGGTCCAGACACAATGATCTGAGGGGAGAAACTAGGCGGAGCTGGTCTTTTGGAGTCCAGAATGGTAGAGGGGGAGCACATCAGCGGCGTGTCCTCTGGGTCAGAGTGAAGCGGAGAAGCCTGGACATGCTGCTCAGACATCAGACCAGAGCCTGCGTGGGTCTGTGGTTGAGTCTCTCTCTCCCTGGCCCCTGGGGAGGCGAGCGGCTCCATGGGCAGCGCTCCAGCCAGCAGCTCAGACGTCACAGGAGAACTAAGTGCTTGCTGAGGTGGAAATGATGAAAGAGAAGATGAACTGCAGTTAGATACATCTTATATATCTCTTTTTAAAAAGCAGCTCAATCATTCAGTGGAGCTGCACAGAGATGGAATCAACTTTCAAATCCAAATTAAAAGCTTTTCATCTCCTCTTTAAATGTGGGGCAGCATTATTCTGCTTTAACTGCACTGACACTCCATGTCTATATTCATTTGTTTAACTTCATTCCACTTTCACCATTTTTATTTTCCTCTTTTATTGTATTTCAAAATGGTGTTCTGATTCCTTCTGCACGGCACTTTGCATGGACTCTGACTTTGATACAGATGAACCCAGCTTGCCTGTAGTAACAGCAGCAGTGGGCCTTTTCCACAATGCACACCTTGACTTGTCATAGTGGGCCAAGCACAGGTGTTCCTAATCCCACTAATGATGACACTGGTCTCGTTAAGTCTCCCAGTGAGAGTGACAGCGAGCTCTGTTTACAAGATCCCAGAAACCTGAAATCATCATCACTTATTTCAGTATTTACACCGGTGCTTTGCTTCCTACAAGCCAGAACGCCAATCAGACAGGTGAGTACAACAACACACCTGTCTATGGATGTCAGTGTACAGAGAGGGAGGGCAGGTGTGTATGTTTAGAATTAATAATCAGCTGCATAGTGCAGAAAAGGAATATAACGTGGAGTTGGGGTAGTGTTGTTGGATTGACATTTAATGCAATTTAGTTTGTAGCCTAAAGGTAATATTTAATTTAACAGTAGCATCTAAAGATGTAATGTTTTACTCACAGTACATTTTAACTGACATCTTTACAGTACTTTTACTTCAGTACAATATACTCATAGTCTTCTCGCTCCTATTAATTTAGCCTTATGTATTTTTACTTTTTAACTTTGAACTCTTGTCGACAGTATGTTTACTACATAAACTACTGCGTTGTACTTCTAATGGGGACCCACTGTTTCTCCCACTGGTGATACTTTATTTCATTAATCACTATCATTAAGGACATTTTCTCACTAGGCCTTCTTTACAGTTTTCCAAAAGTCAAAGTCAAAATATAATAAGAGAATATATAGTCACAAGAAATAATACAAATACAACCCATACATAAGACAATAGGAAGGTGTGACAATAAAAGCAGCCAACAGTCCATAAAAAAAGAGAAATTAAAGTGCCAGAGAGTTGCATAATTGTGCAATGACGATGAAATACCGTTAATATGTCTAATACATATTGCTGTAGGCACAAAGGATTCGCTGTACCTCGCGGTTGTAATTTTCTGCTGCATAAACCGACCATTTCACCTGCTTCGTATGAATTTCTGATGGAGAGGATGAGCAGGATCATTCAGGATCATCTTTCATTTTTGGTAGAATAAGCTCATTGACTTCAGTTTCTAGTGAAAACCTAAAAGCTATCTCTTATTTAAACCTTTATTGGAAGTGTGTTTAGCTTGCACAGTCTCTGTATGTATGTCTGTATGTCTGTAATTACAGTATGTATGTCTGTCTGTATGTATGTATACATACATAAGTATGTACAGCATGTACTGTATGTCAGTCAGTCAGGCATTTCTAAGTAAAACCAAAGCCAGGCTTTCATTTGTGAACTTCTTGAACTGCAGCCAATATTCTTATTGCAGCATTTTAGTTATTGTTCACGTTTTTGCTGTGGAGGAGGGTCTTTCTAGCCCACACAGCATTCTGGGATGGGAGAAGAACGTTCTCTGGTTCATCGGCATTTCTTCAATCAATCACAATCTTGCAGGGCTAAACGGTGCCTCTGTTAAAGAGCATCAGGAAGGAAGTTGTTTTTGTGGAACATGTGTACGTTCAGAAGTAGTTTTAGTCAACAGAAACCTCAGATTGGACAGATAGTCTAGCTAGCTGTCTGGATTTACCCTGGAGAGATCTGAGGACCAGGTAACCATAGTCCTCAGATTGGACAGATAGTCTAGCTAGCTGTCTGGATTTACCCTGCAGAGATCTGAGGACCAGGTAACCATAGTCCTCAGATTGGACAGATAGTCTAGCTAGCTGTCTGGATTTACCCTGCAGAGATCTGAGGACCAGGTAACCATAGTCCTCAGAACTCCACCGGAGGTTAGAACGCCAACACGAAGGAAGCCCAAGGCGTATATAGATAGTTAGGGGCAGATGAAGGAATATGATTCCACTGAAACTCAATAAACAACGTTGAATTATCACTTTGCCCTATTACTAATAATATTAGAAACACAAACGCCATCACTGAGAGGAGCTCTGTCACGCCAGCGTAAACCTGCACCAGCCTTTCATCACTGACCTGTTGCAGATGTTGCATAAAGGCCTCGTTCTGGCTCAGTGAGTGGGTCACCTCTTCCACTACTCGGGTCACGTCTGCAGGGGAAAGCGCAAGTTTGGGCATCTCCCCAGCCGGATCAGGAGCCAGAGGTGGTTCAGGGGGAGGCTGCAGGACTGTGACCACAGGGGGAGAGGAGGACTGCAGCCCTGCACTGGTGGGCTGGACCGACACATGCTGGAGAACTTGTCCATAGGGCTGCAGCAGGCCACAAAAAAGACATCTTATTTGACATTTTGATTGCAAAATATGTTAAAACATGATCGATTGGGCTGTTGGCAGGAGTGCACCCTGCTTTAACTTTAACAGATTGACAGTTGTTAAGCAGCACTTTTTTGTCTTATGTAATTCAGTGTGAACTATATATATATATAT
>NC_048426.1:88144-92975 GCF_013103735.1 Etheostoma cragini | reverse complement strand
TCACCATACTCAACAACCCTGTGTCTGCTGTGGAATCTTGGGATCAACTACATCCCAGGACCTAAAGTGGGAGCGAAACACTGACACCATCATCAAGAAGGCCCAGCAGAGGCTGGTCTTCCTGCGCCAGCTCAGGAAGCTCAACCTGCCCCTAAGGAGCTGCTGGTCCCCTTCTACACAGCCATCTGTCTGTCCTCTGCACGTCCATCACTGTCTGGTTTGGATCTGCCACCAGAAAGGACCGGAGCAGACTACAACGGACAGTTAAGACCTATCCTCCTCCAGAGTCAGAAAGCAGGCAGCAACCATCACTGCAGATCTGTCTCACCCTGGACAACCCCTGTTGGTAGGGGCTACAGAGCCCTGTACGCCAAAACCAGCAGACTCAGGAACAGTTTCTTTCCACGAGCTTCTTGATGAACAGCCGACTTCAGACTCCCAGTGTCAGGTTCAGTTCTGGTCAATAACCCAGCAACACTGTCTGTCACCAGCCCCTGTTTACTGGTTCCACTTATTATTTATTCATCGTTCTCTCTTTCAGAGCTGTTCATATTGTAATGTAACATATTATTTATTCCAACACCCTTTGCCCTATGCTCCATAATAAAAAAATACTTATCTAACAACTATCAAAATAACTATAACTATCATAATTATAATTAACTCCTGCATCCTTTGCACTCTTCATTGCCTCAACCTGTCCATATTGTTTCTGTTTAAAGTGTGTATATATTTGTGTGTGTATACTGTTTGCGTTGTAGTTTGTTTTGTTTGTGTAAGTAGATTGTGCGTAATACGATCCAAAGCACAGTTCCTCGTACGTGTCCTTATGCATGGCAGATAAAGCTGATTCTGATACCAGTATGTTTAGTACGTTTTAGCAATTTAACTACAGATCCAGTATATTTAACATGCTCCTGACCATTTGCAAAGGCCTGTTATACAGTTTTGGCAGACAGAGTATAAAAATCACTTGTGTAGTCCCTCATAGTGAACATCAAGCCTTCTTTGTTAACGTTACATCATCATTATGTGTTAATGCAATTTAGGTGCAGACGGATTTTACAGGGAAACTCCAGCGATTTTTATTAGTGCTCTTCTATAAGGGAGAGGAAGATTACAAAAAACAGTCAAATTCAAGCTGCAAAGGCAGAGATGCCCTGACTTTCAGTTCCATGTAAGCTTTAGGATCCTACATTTCTCAGAATACAAAATATCTATTTCGATAAACCTTTTCTCAGCGTTAAAAGCCTCATTCTTTCAAACACTAGATTCCCAGATTGTAACACAGAGTTTCTGTTAAGCCCAGGCTAAGATGGTTTCTCAGATTTTGGATTGCTGCCACAGACACTCTACTCTATACCTGTTTTCCCATGCTGAGCAGTACTCCCTCGGATGAGTAAAATAATATACAACATGAGAGAAGATTTGATTGCAAATTCCTGAGACAGATGTTGCAGCTCACCTGTGGGAGTTGGTTGAAGGGCTCCTCTGAGCCGGTCCTCTCCTCTTGCATGGCTCTTTCTGGCAGCAGCACCACAGAGGCCTGCTGGAGACTCAGCTGTCCTTCTGTCCCTCCTGTGTGAGCAGCCGGGGCCTGGGCAGCAAAGGGCAGGCCCTGAACTACTGAGGGGCCATTTACAATCGAGATGGAAGTGAGATCTGGGTGAAGCACCCCTGAACTGTTAATCAGCGTAATGTGGTTTCCAAGAGCGGGACTGTGGACCAGGGTGGTGCGCTGCCCCTGTCCCCCCGGAGTGTAGGTTCCAGCCAGCTGTGCTGGCATCTGGAAGACAGTAGGGGTCGAGGACTGTAGCTGCAAAGGTCCTGACAGCATGGTGGCCTGGCGGAGCGCCAGCTGCCCTGAAGAGGTGGTGAAGACGGGGCTGAAGTTGAGCTGTCTTTGGGGCACAGTCAGGATCTGAGAGCCTTCTACGAGCTGCCCAGTGGAGGGGTTCACAGCGTGGAGCAACGGCCCACGGTGACTGGGGTTTAGCAGCGGTCGAGCTACGCCAGCAGGCTGGGAGATGGTGACAGGGGACTGGCCTGGAAGAAGGAACTGGTTTTGGCCTTGGAAGAGTCCCTGAGGCTGGAGCACAAAGCCGCCCTGGTTGACCAGCTGCAGGCTGACCGGTTTGGGGAGCTGCTGAGTGGCTGGCTGCGGCGGCGGAGCGGCAGGCTTCTGGCCTGGAGGTTGGGACAGTAAAATATTTGGCGAGGCAGTCCCAGGGACAAACGTGAGACCTGGAGTGTTTTTTTGCCCAGAAGGCTTGGGGCTAATTTGGACGAGCCTGGGCTGAATGCTGATAGGCAGCTTGGGTTGGATGTGAAGAGGGGCACGCTGCAGGACTATCCCTGGTGTGGTCGCCGCTGCTGTTCTCAGGGTTGGGGTGATAAGAGGACGACTGGTCACACTGGGAACAGCCTTGTGATGGATAACCATACTGGATGCCTGAGCAGGACTCACAGAAAAAGAGGTCTCTGGAGAAGCAGCAGGGAACACGTTTCCAGGCAGGAGCCCCATCAGCTGAGGAGGGGCAGCAGGTTTTAGAGAAGGACAGCCCGGCCCAACAGCCAGGAGGGAGGGCTGGGGAGGCTCCACTGCTGCCTGTGTGTCTCTGATGGGCAAAGTCACAGACTTGGGCATGTACGGTACGGTGGGTGAAGAGAGGAGAGGGGCAGGCGAGTACAGGGACAGGCTGTCCCCAGGCTGGGCCAGACCTGCCTCCAGAGCCATGGTCTGCTCTGTGATCTCAGCCTCCTGCAGGCTCTGCTGGAGGATATCACATGCCACCTCTGCCTCCTCCGCTTCCTCCTCCTCCTCCTTCTTTCCTTTCCTTGCCTCAAATCCAGCCTCCACAGGTGTCCCCGCTTGCACCAACTGCGGGTCTTCTCCACCCTCCGGCGATGACAGGAGGGCCTCCTCCAGGAAGGAGAGATCCACACACCCAGGTGGAGGTGTGTCTGGGGAACCACTGCCGTCTCCCAGCAGAGAGATGGGGCTCTGGAGGAGGAAACAGGGAGAGGTGCAGACAACAGCATAGAGGAGAGAGAAGAGAGTGGAAAGAAAGAATTGAGATAAGCAGGAGTTAACTGGGAAGCCGTTTCATGCACAGAATCTTGTGGAGA
Source organism: Etheostoma cragini (assembly GCF_013103735.1). Classification (NCBI taxonomy): domain Eukaryota; kingdom Metazoa; phylum Chordata; class Actinopteri; order Perciformes; family Percidae; genus Etheostoma; species Etheostoma cragini. The sequence goes on along the minus strand of NC_048426.1, from coordinate 89,846 downwards.
AACACCGGGGACGCTGCTGGCTGTGGATCCAGACACTCACCGGGGCATCTGCGAAGAGGGAGGTCTCCCCAGAGGAGGAGTTAATGAGCAGGTCTTCAGTCTGCAGCTGGGGGGGGAATCAGGCGATTTTTAGGTTGGGCTCGCTTGGTGAGAACTGAACGCAGTATTACATTACACCTCTCATTCTCACCGTCAGCCCCCCTCCACACATCTCACACTACCATGTGCCAAGAAATAGCCCCATCTCAAATGTATTATTGTTTGAGTCCCTCTCTGTTGTAGACTCTTTTGTTACCTCATTAGTCCCATGAAGGAAGTCATTCAGGGCTTGGGGGTCACTGCAAAGACAAAGAGAAACCACAAATAAAAATATGTTAAATCTTTTTGAATACTTCCTGCAAACCAACACATTGCACATGGCAACAAAGTTTAAGAGGACATTACATCTTATATAACACAACCCTGTCCCTGTATATAATACTAATCCCTCTTGATCATCTACGGACGCTGTTTATTGTGTTGGTAAGAGTTAGACACTCACCACAAAACATCAAGCAGACAAGTCCCATCTTCATCCTCCATGTCAACTAGGACGAAGACAAATGCATTCCTGTTATTGGGATGAAGGATGGTTTGGAGAAACCAATGCATTACACACATGTTTACTGTTAATATGGAAAAGCACAACTGTTGAGAATTTTCAATATCAAAATTCTTTTTTATGAGGGAGTTTTAATTTTTGAAAAGCTCCATTGACAATGTTGTGAACATGAGATCCTCTTTGCTATACAAGTTCCTAGTGGCCCTCCACAGTCCACATCTGCCATGCTTTGGCTTCTCTTAAAGCAACTCATTTATTCCTTATTAATGCATTTGTAATGTATGTGTATGGTTGTACACTTTATGTATTTTTATTTTTATTTTTAGCCTTGTAAAGCTGTAAAGCACCATCAACCGTTTTTGAATGACCTGGTGCATGGACATCTTAAATGTCACATGTTCCCAGAGCCCACATTGCTCTTTGACTCCAACCAACAGTCAAAATCCAGAGAAAACCCATTTACAATGATATAAAAGAGTGGAAAATCCGCTGAGACTTATTAGAAGTTTGCTTGATAAATGGCTTAGATGATTGATTGTCAAAGAAACAAACAAACAACAGCTTTGGTAGTAACTGTTCCCAGACCAGTGACCCCTTATCCCAGAGGTTAGATAAGTTCTCTCTCTGATTGTTTCAGTTGAATGCCTGAAGAGGGGAATCAGTATTTCGCAAGAACAATATCTAAAACAATATATAGATCATTTTGCAGAAATATTAGACAACCCTCTCAGCGTGTGGGTCCCAAACCAGAGGATAGGAATCCCTGGATAGAACATTTAGAGAACATGATGAAACCACTGGCCAACTTCCCCTGAGTTATACTCTCTTTAATCATGAGTGTCATTCATGTAGCCACTTGCCAAAGGAGACAGACCCCAACACGGACCTACTTCATATGTGAGAGGCCCCATACAGAGCCGTCGAGCTGAGTTCTAGTGGTGGCCTCATGGGAAGTCGTGGCCGGGCTTCAGTGTCTGGAGGCGGCGCGGTGCCAGTCCGAGGCGGGGGGTCGGAGACGGGTCCTCCCTCTGCTGCTGGGGCATCGCTTCGTTGCGTGTTCACGGTACGGTGAAGCCGGTGGAGAGGCTGGAGGGGGGGGGG
>NC_048426.1:86361-88044 GCF_013103735.1 Etheostoma cragini | reverse complement strand
GGGGCAACAAGAAAAGAAACAAATAGTAGTTTTGAAATTGTATTCCCACAATAAACATTCTTAGTAGCAGTTCTCTACTGCTAACTGTCAAATTTGAGATCCAGAAAGATAAAAAGAGGGGAAAGACAGAAATGAGGAAGAAAACAATAAAAGGGAAAAGAGACAAAGTAGATAAAACTAGACACCAAGAACCTTATTTTTCTAATCTTATTCCTAAAAGGCTCATGTTTTTGGAAAGCCCAGGAAACTACGAGGCTAAACAGGGTTTCCAGACTGTTCCAGACACAGTCATCACATTTAATAGTAAACCTCAAACTCTCCTCTCTGATAAAGCTTGTAGTTAAGGAGTGAGTGGCAGCGTACACCTAGACCGGCGGGGGAGGGTGTATAACCGCAGACACGGCACCCCTTCTCTTCTCTGCTACTTGTCAAAGTCATCAGATTAATTTACCATATAATCATAATATAATAAAACTAGCGAGACGCAGGGCAGGACAGCCCGACCAGGCCCCTCTCTTTACCCTGTCTCTCTTAGTTCTGCTGTACTAGTTTTAGACTGCCGGGGGATTTCCTTGGACACGCTGCGCTCCGCTGTCCTTTATCTTTCCATTTTGTGTGCATCCATGTCCCAGAAATGCTTGTTACTAACCTAGCTCTGGGGAGTCATTCCCCAGAGTCCTTATGCTCCCCCCCCCCCCCCCCCCCCCCCCCCCCCCCCAGCATGTTTCCTCTGATCAGGGAGGCTCCAAAATCCTGGTTGCAGCAGTCACCGTGGTCCTGCTACACGTCCTGCCGTGCCCTGTTACATCCTGCTACGCTCTGCGGTGCTTAGTAAGGAACTGCTACAAACTAGTATTTCTAATCACGATTCCCTTTTACTGTGACTGTCATTGCCACTCCTCATTTCAACCCCCCCACTGATCGTCAGACACCGCCTACCCGGAGCCTGGGTCTGTCCCAGGTTTCTACCTAAAAGGGGAGTTTTTCCTTGCCACTGTCGCACTGTTGCTTGCTCTGGAGGGAACTACTAGAACTGTTGGGTCCTTGTAAATTCTGGAGTGTGGTCTAGACCTCCTATATCTGGGAAGTGTCTCAAAATAACTCGTTATGAATTGATACTATTAATAAAATTGAATTGAATTTTTAAAAAATCTAAATTTCCAGACTAGGACACTGATTATTGGCTACTATACTATTTGAGTGAAAAAGGGGGAAATCAGGTTCACTTTACTTGACAGCAAATTGTCACCATGCAATGCTGCTCCCGAGTATAAGGACCCCTCCTTAAGTTGACTAAAAAGAGGAATAATACAAAATTATCTTTTAGAAACTGATTTTATTGCCTTAGTTAAAAAAATGAAGAAAAATCCAATCTTTTAAGATCACCAATTTTCTTTGTGAATGAATAATGTATCGTATATAAAAATGTTATACACTCCTATGTTACATTCCCACAGAGGCAGGCAGATGTTTATTATTAAAGGCCAGTTATTTCATAGATCAGGATACTGTGCATCCTGATAAAGTTCCCTTGGCCTTTTCCAAATGATCCATGAAATAACTGGCCTTTCATAAGAATAAAAGATCAACCGAAAAACTAAGAAATTAGCTATATGGAAAAGACTATAGATGTGAAATAAATGAAGGAGAGAAACCTTAGCTGTTTAATTGAAATCTTTAATA
>NC_048426.1:77552-86127 GCF_013103735.1 Etheostoma cragini | reverse complement strand
CACACACACACACACGGACACACACACGCACCAAATCAACAGGGCTTCAGGCATAGAGAGCTGTCCCCTACAGGATGCCTGCAGCACTCTGCCTTAGAATACCGCCTCGATTTGGCCGCCGGGAGCAGGGAAATCTGATTAGAGCGTTTATTTTATTTATAGATGTTTGGCGCCAGCCTAACGAGTATTGTACGTGGGTGGACAACAATATATTGACGTATCTATATTTTGTCCCATTTGTATTCAATATATTGAAATGGGACCATCTTGATGACTTCCAGTCAGCAGAAAAACCTCTGGGACACTAGTATTTGTGCAGACTACACCTGTAGAGTACAACCAAAGTGGTGCATTTTATTCAAATTATTAATGTCATCAGTTTCTCTCCTTGTTCAACTTACACCAAACAGCTGAGGTCCGCCAGGTCGTCGATGAAGTCGAACAGCTGGCTGATGTCGTACGTTATCGATGGACTGTTGGGGTTCATTCTCTTTAAATGCTCCTCGTACATCTTACAAACACCTGCGCAGGGGACACAGCATCAAGCATTTTACACACATCGATATAATAAATCATGTTAACCCAGATCCTCTGCTTGAGAGAAAACAGACAAAGGAAGGAATTTGTTCAAACTGTTGCACTCTATGTTATCAACTAATGGGGTTGTGTGCTCTGATGTGAGCTCTACTGTAAGTGTGATGGAAGGGCAATTACTCATACTGTCCTCATGTCAAAGTGTCCTAAAAGCCAAGTTGCTGTGGCCAGTTGGCATGCCAGCGCCTCGCGCAGTAGCTCTGCACCGGTGTAGGAATGTATGTGAATGAGAGGCAAACATGATAGACAGAGAGGAAAAAAAAGGGGTTTCTCCTGTAAGGTAGAACATATGCAGCCATTTACCATGTCAATGGTGACTAAAAACATAAATGTTACTAGGTTCAACAAAGTAAGATTTGGAAGAAGAAGAAGAGACTTTATTAATCCCACAAGGGAAATGAAAGGTAATGCTGGGGCTTATGTAAACATCAGACCACTATAATGTAAAAATGCTATAAAATTTACATGTGCCTGGAAGTGGTTTGTGTTGCAATGGAGGGACATGCAGCTCAGGTCCTGTAGGATGCAGGGGGAACATCCACCTGGAAGCCAAAGAGCACTGGAGAAGTTAGTGACTTCTCCAGTGCTCTTTGGCTTCCAGGTGGATGTTCTCTCGCGCTCCAGGCCTTCAAAAAGCTCCATCAGCTCACCTTCCATACACTCGTTGACCGATTCATAGTCGGCGTACGTCCTTCCCTCGGGCCTCTTGGTGGGCTGCACCAGCAGGATGGTGTGAGACTAGAAAAACACACAGCTTGTTACACTCAAGTGTTTATGTCGACGTCCTGCTGGAACAATAATCTGGAGTAGTGTGTCCCTTCATGCTCTGACTGAAAGTCACTTTTACAAAAGAGTCAGCTAAATGGAAGTCTGATGTAATGCATAGCCTCAACGTATTCCAGGTGGGACAGACAATGTATCATGCAGTCAAACAATGACAAGGATGTGCAGCCTTTTATGTATTTTCCGATTATTATATCATAAACTGAGTTTTTGTGACTGACAAATTAATTATAAAGTCAGTGCTTTGATTTATGGTGGTAACTAGCCTACTAATGGGTGGATGTTATGATGTTTAAGGTCTTATAAAAGAAAAAAAGTTAAAATGTAGCTACATTTGTAAGATAATAGTCCGTAGCAATTAACAAAAAAAGTCTTATTTTTATCGGCAAATTAGCTAGCTGAGCCTTGAGCTAAATCCTTATGGAAATTTAGCGTTAGCAAACACTTACTTGAATAGCAAACTAAAGTTAAATAACACGCATAACAGTGCTACGGGGCTGGTTAGCACTAAAGCCGTGCTTTATTTGTCAGAGTTAGTCAGTCAGTGCGGTTTCTTTCAGCTTCTCAACTGCCAAACACCGTCCCCCACATTCATGCTAACGCTAGCATGGAGCTTTCAGGGAGCTTTTGATTAAGCACGTAAACACCTGATGTGCTGAAATAAAAACCGACGGCTAATAGGCTACTAGTCTTCATGACTAGCTACACAAACTCATTTACTCTAAATGTTGTTCCACGGCGTACTAACCATGATTTTGTTTCTGTTTTAATAGTTTTTCAGTCGGTGTCCGTGGATTTTCTCGGATCCTTGCTTCTTCTCGGATGAGGTGACCTGTGACACCGGAAGAACAACTCGCTAATTTGAACCCTTCTTTGCCGTTTTCAGGTTTTTTTGTTGTTGTGGCTAATTTTAGTCTACGGAGGTTTAAGAGCTAACATGAGTGAACAGGATCACAAGCATGTTCCCTTAAATAATGCAAACCACCAATATTATTAAAGCGTAAATTTGTTTTGAAACAATTGTCAAACAGCGTTCTTGAACGCTCCCCACAGAGATGGTTTGGCAGAGCAGGAAGTAGTTTACAGCCGCGGCCGGATGTTCTGTGTGAAGACAGGAACAACAAAGAAGAGAAAGCGCCCGGGTTTTAAAACTAATGAACACACCAGAACACCAAATCGAGAAAATTAGCTGTCGTTGACAGTAGGTGAGTGTAATGATTTAAACCCCACTTTCAGGACCTTTATTTTGTTAGAGCTAGCTAGCCATGTATTTAGCGTTAGCCGAGCACTGCGGCCGCTGCCTGCCTTGCCGTTAGGGCATCATTGGCTAACAAGCCATTTAGCCATTCGCATGAAGTAACGTCAACGTTACGTGTGCGTTAACGCTACTAGTAACGTTAATGACGGCAGATAATTCAAGCTCCAACATACTGTTACCATACGTTTTTGGTATTCCTTATTCAGTGAGGTAAGAGAATCCTTTATTAGTCCCACAAATGGGGAATTTGCTGTGTTACAGCAGCAAAGGGACTAGTGCTAAAACAGGAGGCATCAGTAAGGAATGCACCATATAATATTAATATACATAATAATCCAAAACAGTATAGGTGGCCTGAACAATCTAAAAGGTTGAATACACTGTGTTCACGGTATTGCAGAGCTAAAATATTGATAATATTGCACAGATGAGTGAGTTGTCAGTTTGGAATGTGCAGTACAGCCTACTGGGAGCACTTGTTAAAGCATGGGAAATTAGTTATGAATAATGTATCAGAAGGATTAAGGAAGTCTTTCAAGATATTAAATATAGTTCATCCGGTGGGTTACAAAAAACTAGATGCTGATTACATACAGTGAAAACACCCGTGTTAAAGTTAAAGAGTAATTTATAGTCCTTCATATGTTTGTCACCATGAAATAACTGGCCTTTAATAATAATAATCTGCCTGTTTCTATGGGGATTTAACATAGGAGGGTGTATACTTATGCCCCCTGTATTTTAAGGAAGAAGATTTATTTCTTCGCGATGCATTATTCATTATCAAAGAAAATTGGTCTCCTTAAAAGTTAGATTTTTCCTCTTTTTAAAAAAAAATGAAGGCATTAAGATGTATTCCTCTTTTTAGGTAACTTTAGCATGGGTGTGTAAACGTCTGCTAGCCACTGTGATTGTGATTTCTCTTAACTGGAAGAACAATTATTTCCCAACTTTCTAAAATAAATATGTTTGATGCTATATCTATCTAAGTCAAGATAAAATGGAAAATAACATGATGTAAACCTTTTATTACATAACAATTAGTTCTTTTTGGAAATGTCCATATTCACAAAATAAAATAATCAGGAACTAAGCCAACGTTCCTGCACTTTATATTTAAAACTATTCCTAATCTATAATCTATTTTCTATTATTTGATCTCCTCTGTGCCAATTAAACAGATTTTCTTTGACTTGTGGACAAAAGAAGACATTTTACGTACATCATCTTGGGCTGTGGGAAACTTTATAGACCAAACAACTAATCAGTTAATTGAGACAATAATTGACAGATTAAAACACAATGAAAACAATCACACGTCCATTTGTACATTGAAAGATTTACTGGTCAACGTTATCATTCCTTGCGAGACAAGACCCTCAGTCCTTGTGCCAAAATGCATTATTAAAAGGTTAGCCAAAGTGAATATTAGTCTTAAGCAGAGGAACCCTCATCTGGTGAGACACAAAGAGGGAACTTTGTTATATTAAGAAAATAACTTTGGGAGATCGCCACTCGCTGCTGCTCACTCAAAGATGATTGAAATGTGGTATTGTCTGCTTTGGCTGGTCTATAAAATGCATTTTTGTACAGTTTGCACTAGGGTTGTGCAGTAATACGGTCTTAAAGATAGCAACGGTGTCAGTTTCAATAAAATGCAATGCACTTAAAAAGGAGACAAGGATTAAATATGAAATATTAGTTCTTTAATGCCTTAAAAGCTTCTGTATGGTTACGAGAGAGAGAGAGAGAGAGAGAGAGAGGGATGACTTCTTTAGTTCGGCAGCATTTGGGGTTCCTCCCTAATGACAACGCAGAGAAGTTTTAGTGTTAGTCTTTGGGTTCGGATACCGCCCAGCTCTTGTCGGCACAGACTATTGATGGTGGAGAGTCACGGAAGAAAGTGAATCAAAGGGGGAGGGATTTCACCAACTCTCTGAATTTACTGTATATATGGGTATGTAATGCTCCATCTTTTAGGATACGATTGAGCATTGGCCTGGGGAGTCTGCTCTGTGTGTAGGTGTGACCCACGGGCAGAGTTCACATGACTCTGTACGCAGTTGGCTAGCCTTCAACCAATCAGGCCAGCGGTCCGGGGGACGTAGCAGCAACAGGGACAGCGCCATCAACCGGTTGCTGCACTTTGAATGTAAACAAGGATCTGCTTGGTTGCTATTCTCTACCGTCATTGTGTTGAACCCGCCAATAGTGTGCCAGGTAGATAAACCAGTTTGTGATTGGTTCCCGCTAAAAATTGTGAACGGAAGCAGGAGAATTAGACGTGCAGGATTCCAGACCGAGCAGCATGGCAAAATCAAAACGCCGGCAGAGCGGACGGGGTTAACCCGGGTCTATATGCAAGTGTTAATTTGACTAAAATCTCATATGGTTTAAATATCCGTGGATCTCTGGAAATTAAGACCGACTTGGAAACAATGTGAACCTATCCTTTAATGTGACTGATGAACACAGACACGTCCTGTCTTGTAGCAACACAGCTTTCACATTGGTAAAACTCCAGAATATGATGCTTGCTGCTTTGTCATTTTTAAATAACAAATCTGCCTCGCAGGGCTTTATAACCTGTACAACAAAGCTGTCTTTACATCCTTGATTGATTCATGGTTGTCACTTGGTTGTACCAATGTCTGGCCACTAACACAACGTCGTCTCCTATTCTCTTTCATCAGGGCAAAAGCATTTGGTTTGCATGTGAGAACAAGAGTCTGCCGAGCCAACCATGGCGAACAATGCAGAGGACATCGAAAACAGTCTGGTCAGTATGAAAGAATGTGTCACAGTTGCTTTAACACTACATCTGTATCCCTGTCTGTGTGATTAATTGGCTAATGGTTCTCTAACAGTGTTAGCTGTACGCAACCCGGTGTTACAGCAACAAGTCTGTGATGAAAGAGTTGTCTGTTCCTGAGTCAGTTTGTGACGCCATGCACTGTGGTGGACGTTGAGTTTCTTTTTTTTTCACACCTTTTTCAATGTTGTATTATCTGTAGAATTTAGCGGGCAGTTTTTCCGCGTGGGGTGGAGAAGATGTGTTATTCTCATAAAACCGAGTAAGATTCTCGGTTTTATTTGATTTGTTTAAAATCTGCAGGGGAAAAATTCTGCGTCTGGAGATTCCCTGTGGCCGTGCTGATAATCCTGGTTTCACCCGGCCTTATAATAAATGATGATTGTGCTACTTTGCTGTCTAGGTGTGGCCTCCCTAGCTTAGTTAGACAGTCAAAGTCCCTCTTTACTGGCACTGTCAACTTAACCCTTGTGTTGTCTTCCTGTCAAAATTGAAAATATAACCCTTTTATTGATGCTTTTTATCAGTATTTTTAACTTTTTCTTCCATTTTTGTCCCTTTTTTCCACTTTTTTTTTATGTTTCCAACACTACGTAACACTAACTTATTAACTTTAGTTTCCAGTTAATTTTGGAATCTGTGGTCAATAAACCTAATTTATAGGAAGTTATACCTAATGTTTGAGTTAGAAAAGAGGAAATTAGGAATTATTTACACTAAAATTAAAGTAATGGATGTTGATGGATAATAACAGACTGGAATATGTCAACTTTTACTCAATACTAGTGGAAACAACTTCAGTTTTTCATCTTCAAATGCTATAAAATTGGGTAGTTAAAAAGAACATTGATACAGGAACACAGGTACATTTGACACAAGGGCAACATGAGGGTTAACAGCCCTAAACCTAGTTTACCACGTACCAGTTGTGCATGTACGTTACAACCATACTTCTCTGTCTGGGCGAACTACAAGACATTTATTTTCGGTCTTGAACGACATATTCTGGTCATTATGGTGTCAGCAGCCAGGTCATCAATGAAGTCAGAGGAAGATGTGAACACACATTTGAAAGACTAATGCAGTATTACAGCCTTACACAGTAACTGGTGTGTTTAAATTTAAGAGAGGAGAAAGGGCTTTTGTTGTTCAGAACTGTCTCTAGAGAGGCTCCCTTTCTTTATTTCTGTGTACCTGGTTAGATTGCATCATGTCTGGGCTGCCGCATGCCTTAACTCGCCTGGCGGCCTGACAGTTCTAGTTCCCACAGTGAGACAGATCCTCGGGGTGAGTGGGAATGAGCGCGGTGTTGTTATCTTTGAAAGAACTGAGGTTTATTTCACAAAAGCAAGATACGGGATTAAACCGGGATTTCCCAGTTATCCTGGCTCAATTTAGCCCTGACTCAGTTTCACAAAAGCAGAGGCACCTAAGATACCGTGGAGATTTATTCTGTACAGCCAGCCTGCTCCTGACCAGGCTAACAGCCAGCCTGCTCCTGACCAGGCTAACAGCCAGCCTGCTCCTGACCAGGCTAACAGCCAGCCTACTCCTGACCAGGCTAACAGCCAGCCTGCTCCCGACCAGGCTAACAGCCAGCCTGCTCCTAGCCTGTGTAAACTAGGCCTGCATGATTGATTATTATAAAGTTGCAATCTCGATTCACCCTGTTCACGATTTAATTTTTAAATAACTCAGATTTTATATACATTTATATATTTTAATGACTTTGGTTCTCATTGAATTTTACGAGTCAACGGCATCACAAACGCTACTGCTACCAATTTGTTTTGTTTTGTCATGGTCAAAAACAATCGTGGCATGATTGAATCGTTATTCATATTTTTCCCCAAATCGTGCTGGCCTACTGTAAATGAAATACCATGAAAGCGGGATATTTTTGCTGAAGGTATCACTCCGTCAGAATGTTAGACCTGGCCATGCCTAGTTGACTCGTGTTGATCAAGGCCAGATCTCTACAGACAGGTACACGCTAACGCAGCCTGGAAACATAACAGTTATGTATTGAAAAGGCAGCGTTCACAGGAGCCGGCTCTGCAGGGATGGAACTCTCAGATTGTGGCAGTGTGAATGACGTTGATGTTGATTGCAGATTCTTGCATGCTCACGTGTGACTCAGAAGTACTCCGCTGGTCCCTGCGCCGTCTCTCCTACAGCTAAAGGGTCCTTGGTCTAAAAGTGTTGAAGAAACCTGCTGTATACCAGTGACCAACATGATAGCTCAAAATCTTTTAAGGTTTAGCAACATCTGTCGCTCTCAGTTGGGACATAGAGACTCGATATAGAGAAATAGGATGCATAGTCATAGCAGTTGGAATGATGAACACTGGCAGTTACAGTAATAAAATAAAACAGATAATGGAACCGTGACTAGAAATCTTAGTTGTAGCCGTTCAGGGCGTAGCGTAGAGCTGGTCAATATATCAATATTGTATCGATCTCATGATATGAGACTAGATATGGTCTTAGATTTTGGATATAGTTTTATCTTAACATGGCTTAACAGTTGTCTTTTCCTGGTTTTAAAGGCTGCATGACAGTAAAGTGACGTCATTTCCTGAACTTATCAGACTATTGTAACTGTTCTATTATTTGCCTTTACCCACTTAGTCATATCTATATTACTGATGATTATTTATCAAAAATATCATTGTGTAAATATTTGGTGAAATCACCAGTAGTCAACGCTATAATATCGTTGCGGTATCGATATCAAGGTATCTGGGTCAAAAATTGCGATATTTGATTTTCTCCATGTCGCCCAGCCCTAGCACAGCTTGTGTTTGAGTTGATCTCTCAACATGGCTGTACTGGACCATGCCTAGATGGAATATTTGATCAATAGGCGTGTTCTTGTTGACTCTGAGAAATCCCTAAGTTGGGTTTGCTATGCTCAGTCTACTATCTCCATGCTTAGCATTAGGGCTGCACAATTATGGCCAAAATGATAATCACGATTATTTTGATAAAAATTTTGATCACGATTATTTTCACGATTATTTGTTGATTTTAACCAAAACAAATGTTATCGTCACATAGGCTATTTATAACTGCGATAGGGAGTGTGATGGACGTTACTCACAGAGAGACGGCTGACTCATTATGAA
>NC_048426.1:64522-77452 GCF_013103735.1 Etheostoma cragini | reverse complement strand
ACTAGCACCAAGCAGCACTGGTCACCGCTCTTGTTTGAATAACACAGACGGGACAAAATGTTGCGTTTAGGTAAACTGTTAAACCTTGAGACCGACGTATAACCGACTGCTATCTGTGGAGTTGTCCTCCCGTCCCTCTGTCCTCTGGGACTGTCTCCATCTAGAAACTAAGCTGCACGGGGTGCAGGGAACTACTTTGACTGGCACATGAGCAGACGGGTTAACAGAGCGGTAGATTGGCTTTGCAAAAAAAATCAGCGTTCTATGAAATGACGCTTCAAATAAAAAAAACGCTCAATCACGCAAATTTGATCGTGGGAAGTCAACATCGTGATCGCAATTAAAATCCGAATAATTGTGCAGCCCCACTTAGCATGGTACTTTTTGTATTAATGTCTGTATGAAACACGTTGTATCTCAAACACGACGGGACTGTGCGTTGACGGTCCTGGGTCCCTAGCTGTGGACCAGTCTCCCCTGGGACTCTGGTCAGCGAACTCTCTGGGGTTTTAGATCTCAGCTGAAGGGCAATTTCTTTTCTAAATGTTTTTGTGCTTGAGCCATGTGCTGTATTTTGAGTAGTGATGCCTTTTATTGTTCTGTTATAATTAGCTTGTGGTGTTTTGATGTATGTGTTGTATGGGGCTGAGACTAAGAATTGTTATCGTTGTTGGGAAATCTGTTTATTTTCTTGATAAATCGATTGTTTGTCTAAAAGATGGCAGAAAATCATTCCTATTTTTAAATATAAGCGATGATCAAAATAGACCTTTTTATCTTTATAAAGAACTTTGCGACTACTTTGTAATTTCATTACGAAAATCCTATACATCATGGATTTTTTTTAATCCATTATCTTCCCTAGAATCCATAATATATATATATATATATATATATATATATATATATATATATATATATATATATATATATATATATATATATATATATTATATATAATCAATAATACTTAGGTGGATCATAGGTGTTTTTTTTTAACCTATGATCCACCCAAATATTTTCTGTTTCTACAGTGCCGCTCATGGCGACATCATATCTGTTTCCAGCAAAACATAGCAAAAGCAGAAAATGGAGAAAATCCATGTTATGTACATCTTTACAAATGAAATTAATGTCAGACTGATGCTGACATGTGATGGTCATTCTTCCTGTATATTTTTTTAATTATACGTTTTGTTTTTTGTTAAAGAAGGAAAGGAAAATCGCAATATAACTCCAAGCCATGTATTGTAAAAGAATTGAACCGGGACTAAAGCATCTGGTCCCAGCCCTATTACTTACTTTACTTATGTGTTGTGTGGGTGTTATTATAGAAGTACGCTTATTTAAACTGTCCCTACACAATTATTGTATTATTTCTTAGAAAATAAAGTGATTCTTCTCCCATCCAGGACCAACAGGAGACCAGTGTGGCCTGTGGACCCAGCCAGCAGCCACAGGAGGCTGCGGGGGCCAGAGCCCGGTCCAGAGGAGGTGGAGAAGGTGGGGGTGGGGGGGATGATGGAGGAGGCGGAGGAGGCAATGGTAGCTGCCGGGAGCAGAACGGACAGCCGCCCGCCCCTCAGCCTCCCCGCGTGTTGGAGGCCGAGGAGGACGAGGATGAAGAGTTGACCCTGAAATACGGCGCCAAGCACGTCATCATGCTGTTCGTTCCCGTGACCCTCTGCATGGTGGTTGTCGTGGCAACCATAAAGTCTGTCAGCTTCTACACCCAGAACGACGGCCAGAGATTGTGAGTGTTCTCGCATCGGAAAAGATTGTGTTGGACAGAATCCAGGGGTTGGATGTAACTATTTACAGAAAGAAATATTGTACTCTTTACTCCACTCCTCTACTTTTTAGCACACAGAACACATGTAGTTTCATAAACTACTATGTTTTATTATAAATTAAACTACCCAACACTATACAGACCTACAAGTCAAGCTGAAATGAGGAGACCATTAAACACTTGATTGACAGAATAGTATGTATCGTTGCTCAAATGTAAGGATTTTTCTGCTTTGATTACTTTTACTTTGTATACTTTAAGTACATTTTCCTGACAATACCTACACACTTTCACTTAAGCAACATTTTTAATGCAGGACTTTTACTCGGAACAGAGTATTTTTTACAGTGTGGTATTTGTACGTTTTCTTAGGTAAATGATCTAAATTCTTCATCCACCACTGACAGAATCTGAAGCTCAGTTGGTGTTTGAATGAAATGCAATATGGCCACAGCGCCACTAGGTGGAGTTAATGCAATAGATATAGATCATATCTCCATAGTTTGAATACCAAGGCATTGCTGTGTTTGCATAAGATCATCAAAGCAGTGTCTGAATGGCTCAGAGCACTGATACATAACCTTTAATACCTTATCTCTTGTCCAGAGCAATTGAAACTTCCTGAAATAGTAGAAAGCTTACAGTGCTTTCCCTAGGTTTGTAAAAGACTTATGTGCATGTAACAAGGAAATCATAAGTGTTTCAGCAAGAAAAAGGCCATTTGACCTCATTTTGGACAGTTACTTTTACCATATCTATGTCTAAAACATTGGAAAAGCTGGAGCAGACAATGAAATACATAACACTCAAAAAGCTTAAAGACGACAGGAACCAAGTTCTAAATAGGATCCATTCCTCGTCTATATGCAGCCGTCATAGTCTAATCCAAATTAAATTCATTCATTGCATATATTGGACTAAATTCAGGTTAGCAAAGATCAAACCAGAGGTAGATCCTACATGTGATAAATGTGCTGTATTTATATAGCGCTTTTCCAGTCTTAACGACTGCTCAAAGCGCTTTTACATCTACAGGAAACATTCACCATTCACACACATTCATACACTGTGGCCGGGGCTGCCGTACAAGGTGCCACCTGCTCATCAGATAAACATTCAACATGATAGGTGCAGGCAGGCCCCGGCTTCTCTGCATTCACATTTGACAGGCTAATTCTTTGTCAGTTGTAATTAACCCTTATCCACTTGTTGTACGTTTTGTTCCCTACCCAAAAACTGCTAATTTGTCACACCTCCATAACAGTGCGCTGGCCTTCTGTACTTTTAATATTCAGGCAAACTATTCTCCTCATTTGGAAGTCAAGCCAACAACCTACTCATATAAACTGAGTACGTGACTTAATGAGTTGCATCCATCTTGAAAACATAAGATATGTGAGAGATGGGAAGCCGGAGAAATTTAGGACGATTTGGAACCCATTCATTTCCTACTTCTCTTCTATCAATGCTACTGGGATCACTCCCCCCTGCTATCCCTGTCTTAATCTGCCCCCAGCTGAGACTAAGCCCCATAATTTAGTTGTATTATTTCAATTATTTTAATTTAATATTTAATTATTAAATGTTTTTTGCTGATTAACTGAGATGTGTGTCACCCCCCAGGATCTACACACCGTTCCCTGAAGACACAGACACAGTGGGACAGAGAGCCCTCAACTCCATCCTGAACGCCACCATCATGATCACCGTGATCATCGTCATGACACTGGTGCTGGTGCTGTTATACAAGTACCGCTGCTACAAGGTACGGGGCATGCTAAAACCTGTCACAGCACACATGCAGCAGTCCCATCTACTGCAGACCGGAGATGAAAAATATAACTGTGTCATGGTCAGAAATGTACAGTAAGGATGGTTCTATTTTGTTTAACCCTTGTGTTGTCTTCGGGTGAAATATGACCTGTGTGATGGGAAAATTACATAGACAATGATTTCAAACATAGACAATGATTGTTTATCTGTTTTATTTAGTTGTTACTCATTCAAGGGTAAATCTTTCTCTTTCTCATAGATCCTCCTTATGTGCTTATCTAAACCTCTAAATCAGAAATATGGGTTTACCTAATTTTGATTACCCAAAAATAACATGGATGATTCCATACATCGCAATACGCAAGTACAACAAAGATCTATAGACTTATTGAATTTTGTGTTATGCTCGATTTTTTTTTTTTGCATGTGAAAATAATTTGATTTCTTGAAACAGTATCTCGACTGAACGTTGACATATGCCATTCTTCCTTTAATATGAGTCCTAAAAATTTCATAACTTCTGCTTTTTTTACTCAAGAATTAGCTATAATTTCCCATAAATGAGGTGTATGTATCCCCCAAAAATAAGTGTAGATGTAATAAGGAGTTTGTGTTAGTGCTGTCCCTACATGGTAGTGAAAAGAAGTGTTAGATTTCAAAAAAAAGTGCCAAAAACATTGAAAAAAAGACCAAAGCGTTAGAAAAAGTGATTTTCATTTCAGTTTTGACCCAGGAGGACGATGCGTGGTCGAATGGGAGACAACACGAGGGTTAAGGGTCCTTGTCCAATCGATTAGTTAGTAGTTCCCTGCAAGGTGGACTGAGCAGGGTATTCAGCCATGTTAAGTAAGATCCCAAACCATAGGGAGCCACATGCTCAGTTCAAAGCGAGCTGTGAACACGGTGGGCGAGAACTGAACATCGGTTCATCATTTCGCTGGAAGTTGCCAAACAGGATTACCCATCAGCCATTGCGCATCGCTTTGGAAGTTATACACATTTTAATAAAATACCTCTTATATCGGTATCAGTTTTTGTTTCGATTATACTATTTCCGTAGTGTCAAATTCCCTCAGTTGCAGCCACGTATCCTGGGTGTTTATGTTACCATGGTAATGCACGGAGAAAGTGTTGTCTACATTGGTGATGTTTGTCACCCCCCGATGTGAGTTGAGTGCGGATTTGAGTCGAGCATGCTCAGATTAAAATGGTTTACGGCATAACGTGTCATACTGAATTCCATGAAATGACTATTAATTAACTTTTCTCATTTCAAAAAATAACAGACGATTTCAAATTTTCATTTTCACAACCCTTTTTAAAGTAGACGTTTGGACTTGCAGAGCACAGCAGGCCTACCTGCTGTTAAAAAAAATTAAAAAAAAATTATATGAAGGAAAAGCTGCACACTAAGGCGTTCTAAACTGAAAAAGTGAAAACACTTTCAACTGTGACATTTCTCTTAATACGTTTTTCATTTGGATCCCCAACACGAGACAAAATAAACAAAAAACATAATAACATAATAATGATCGTTTTTCTAGATTACATAGTTTTTGTGATTGTTGGAAGCCAAAAGTAATCACGATTAAAATTGGATTATTTGGCTTGAAATATGATGATTTACACTAACCAACCGGTGGGGCTGAGCTCATCAGGATAACGGATTTGAACTGAACTCGGTCTGAACTCTCTGATACTCATTGGATTTGCCCCCCAACCTGGGTGTAAAACAAGCAGCAGCATCAAGTACTTGCTAGTTCTGATGTGCTGAAACATGAACCGTGAACTTTGCCTTCACAGGTGATCCAAGGCTGGCTCTTCCTCTCCTCCCTCCTCCTGCTGTTCTTCTTCTCCTACATCTACCTCAAGTAAGCTCTCAAAGATCTTGTCTCATTTTCTAAGGTTCCTACACATTCTCGTGAATGTCAAGCTGTCTGAATTCTTTACGAGGATGGATGGAGCCTATCTTTTACAGTATGTCTCTGCTCTCAACAGAGAGGTTTTTAAGACCTACAATGTGGCCATGGACTACTTCACCCTGGCGGTAATCATTTGGAACTTCGGAGTGGTGGGCATGATATGCATTCATTGGAAAGGGCCGCTGCGGCTCCAGCAGGCCTACCTCATCATGATCAGCGCCCTCATGGCCCTGGTTTTCATCAAGTACCTGCCAGAGTGGACCGCCTGGCTCATATTAGCCGTCATATCCGTCTACGGTAAATCCTCCTCTCTATGCTACTCTGTGCACCTTTAAGGAAAAAACATGAACTCTTCACCTGACCCGTTGAAGATGTTATTGTGCGCACCACATGTACAGTCATCTGGTTCCTTTTAGGGCATGGGGGAGAAAAAGAAATGTGTAATCTAACTTTCTTTCTTTCAACATTTTCTTAGCAAAGTAAAAAGGTATGGATTTGGAGCCAAAGCCAAACCTCTTATTAACATGTAAAATATTAACACAAGCAATAATTCAAATTTATTCTGAGGGTTTCTTTTTGTTTCCAGCTGAATGTATGAAACAAGTGTTGATAAATGTCATTGTTGGTGTGCTAAAAGAAACAATGGGTCGGGCGGCCCAAAACTGAAAGAGGAATCCTTTCAGGAAGGGTTGGTTGAACGACAAGTCTATGAGAAAAGGAAGTCTGGGGGAGAGCTGGCACCACAGCAGCAAAAATAGCAGTTTATTCCCAATAAGCTGCTTTCTTGGTAATAGTTAGAAGTGGTTGCTCAAATGGCCAAAATACTGGGAACAAAAAGAGAGTAAGTAAGGAGTTGCTCTTTGATTTTTCTCTTGACACATCAGCAATGGGTTCAGATAGATTAGGTATCGGTCATAAAGGCATGTTGATGGTCGTCCTTACCTCTCAGTCCATAAGTAGTCCATAATCCACATACTTTCCAAAAAACTACTTTATTGTCAATATTATGGGCATTACGTTTGCAGGACAAAGACAGAGTTTTTCCCCAACTTATTCAAATTATGTTGCATTTTCACGAGTTTCTACTTGGAGGGACAGTAGCATTTTAAGTTCCTGTTACAAGAATGAATATTTAACTGGCAACGTGTGTAGTGGAAATAGAAATGGCATCATAGTGATTCTGGCATACTTGGAGATTCACTGCACTTGTTTGATTGTAAGTGGAAGTAAACCTTTAGAGAAGAAAGGCAGCTTTTGGGAGCTTTAATATTTCTTTGGAGCGATCAACCCTGTAGACCGTAACTCACTGACGTCTCTGCCTCTTGTTATCACAGATGTCAGGTCAGAGCGCTCAGTGGCTAAACGACTGGTCTCTTTCTTCTTTCACAGATCTGTTAGCGGTTCTCTGTCCCAAAGGGCCTCTGAGGATCCTGGTGGAGACGGCTCAGGAGAGGAACGAGCCCATCTTCCCAGCTCTCATCTACTCCTGTAAGACAGACACAGATTATTATAGACATTACTTTATTAACATTTGTTTGTAATAAAACTGAGGGGGGGCAATGAAACACCAATTTTTAAAGCAAACATACAGGAGATAAAATTGCTTTTCTATTAAGCTGCCACTTCAACACACGCTGAGTTTTGACTTGAATGACACTCTATTCAGCGCTTGTAGATCAAATACAAGCACTATCAGCACTTTCACTTCCAAGTCCCATAAATATTCAGGGCTTTCCATTAACTTTTACTTCAACTTCTTTCAGTGCTGAAAAGCTCTTTAACTGGAACTCCTAAGTGGTTAGACATCAACTGATGTTTCAACTCCTTTTTAGCATTTTCACTTCAAGTGACTCCTAAACCCGTTTCAGCACATTCACTCGACAACTCATCATCTTTCACCACTTTTCACTTCATCTGACACTTTTATTTCATTTAGTGCAGTCACTTGAAATGACACTTTTTTTCAGCATTAATTAATTAATTTCACATTAATTCTCTTCCCTTTAAGACTGGTGGTGCTTCGCTTGAACTGCCAATTCCCCTCATTTTAGAATTTCAACTTAAAGTCTAAGTTGAACTTTAGGTGGCTGCTGCCAGACAGAAACATGTCATACACGTTAAAAAATCAACATTTTAAGCTATTTAAAATGTTTGAACTTTAAAAGGTTTTAGGTGAAGTACTAAGATGACTTAAGTTAGCAGTTTAATTTCAGTGGAAGCCCTGTTGAGTTTTCTAAATAAGATCCTGATTGTAACACCGATTAGAGCCCGACCGATAAAGGATTTTTAAGGCCGATACTGATACAAATATTGTTTAAAAAAAAATCTGATGTTCCAATATTTTGGCCAAATCCAGAAGCGCATAGCAAAACACAAACCTAATCCTAACATTAGTTATTTGTAGTTATTAATGAGTTCTCACTAAAATAATATGATAATTTGTTTTATTGTCAACAGAACATAACAGAACATCAAAATATATTAAAGTTCTGACACATAAAATGTATAAAAATACAAACTTAAGATATGAAACTTAAAGTTCTTTGAACGAAAACACATTATCAAAAATAGAAATTCAGTGTTGCCAACAGGGAGGTTGTAGAGCGCCCTCTGGTGGACAGACTATGCAACGGCAACACTCATAACATGGTTGACAGTCCGTTTTTTATTTTATTTTTTAAATATTCATTTATAAGAATAATTTCTTTGTCATTATAAATGATTCTGATGAATGCATATTTAAAGGGGAAAAAAGGACGGACGGTCAACCGTATGAATGTTGGCGTTAGTTTGTCCAGTTTTTTTATCGGCCATTATAAATGCCTTTACCGATAGTTCGGGAGATGCCTAATATCCGCCCGCCGATGTATTGGTTCAAGCTGTAACACCACCCTTGACATCTTCAGTAGTTTGACTCTGACTTCTTCCACAGCTACAATGGTGTGGCTCGTTAACATGGCCGACACTGACCGGCCAAAAAGGAACTCGACAGAAGGGGCGTCATCTCAACAAGGGGCTCACGAAGGTGAGCGCCATGTCAAAGCGATTGAGTCATGTTTAATCTTCCTTTGGCGGTGTGGGGGGGAGGGGGGGGGTTGCCTTTCAAACTGTGTTGTTTAGTCTAACTGCTATGGCTTGTCTGCAGCCGTGGCGTCCCCGGCTGCCACCAGTCTTTCGCAGGACGACGGGGGCTTCACCCCCAACTGGGTCACCCAGCAGGAGCACCAGCTGGGGACGCTCCAGACCACCGAGCAGACCAGGCGGGAGATCCAGGAGATGCCCTCCGCTCGCCCACCCCCCGAAGACGACGACGAAGAGAGTGAGTGCTGAGCGACTAGTATTTAAAATCCAGTATTTAAGCTTTATTTCAGTCATTAATGAAGGCTATTTCACCATCTTTTTTCAATGTTTATTTGGCACACATAAGGAACATTAACACCTCTCTGTTGTCATATTTAAAAGAAAAGGTGTTGTTTTTTTAAATGCAGCTTGGTTATTTTAATATAAAAATGGACATTATAGACTAAGCCCATCAACATGAAGTTAAGCAGGACGGATATATATATATATATTTCTGAAAATGTCTTTTTGCTCCTTCATAAACCTCTTTATACACATTGTGTACGCTCTATATTGTTAAACCATCGAATACAAGCGTAAATAATACTACATTATGGTTGTTTTAGATTTACCCCGCAGCCCTAATATGAAGCCGAGCTCTGTAATTCAAACTTGGGACTTCCGAGGTTATCCGACTGTGTGTAATTAGCATCTTTCAGTTTCCTCTTCTGAAACACATAAAAACATTTTGGGAACATTTTTATGTGAGCCCCTGCTCTGTGAAATGAGTGCGTATGTAAAAGTGACTTACATGTTTTGGCTGCAAACTGTTTTTAGTCAGGAGCAGGTTAGGAAGCGATTATTCATGGCAATTGCTAGGTTTCACGTCCGTACTATTTGTAGAGCCCTGCGCTCTTTCTAAGGTTAAAGCTTCAGTAAATACGCGGTCGGAGCTTTTGTTTGGACAGTAATTACAGCTGAGAGGAGATCTGTACAGGGGTAGGAGGGCGAATCTCGGGTTTGAATTGACTCCACCCTGAATGCGGTGTCCTCCTGTGTTCATCAGGGGGCGTCAAACTGGGACTGGGAGACTTCATCTTCTACAGCATGCTGGTGGGAAAGGCCTCGGCCACGGCCAGCGGCGACTGGAACACCACGCTCGCCTGCTTCGTAGCCATCCTCATTGTGAGTGACCCCGGCTGCTTATTCTGGTGTCCAGCTTGAGTCACCGCCACCATCTCTCACAACATCTAACCCCACTTTATGTCAACCGCTTGATTGTATAACAGGCCGAGCTGATTTTGTTTGGTTACACAATACGTTTACACAGTGTGCTATTTTGTCTGTTTTTATTCTCGCCTGTCTCTGCCCCCGCAGGGCCTGTGTCTAACCCTGCTCCTCCTCGCCATCTTCAAGAAAGCGCTCCCCGCTCTGCCCATCTCCATTTTCTTCGGCCTGGTCTTCTACTTCGCCACAGACAACTTGGTGCAGCCCTTCATGGACCAGCTGGCGCTACACCAGTTCTACATCTAGCAGGACGCTGCCCTGATAACCCTCACCCACATAGCCCTCTGGCCAACAACACGAGAGCAGTCCCTTCAAAGCTGGGGGTGGGGGGGGGCGAAGGGCAACGCAGGCCAGGGGCCTCTCGTGCGCCCCACATCCCCTCCTAAGAACTCAAGTTGTTTCCGTTCTGCCTTTTTCTTTATCAATGCCAAGATGGGGGTGTTCCCCACGACAGCGGTTTCTTAAATATTTCATTTGAGTTTTAAACCAAGAAGTGACATTTCCCGCTTGACTTGGGACCTCCTCTTCAAATCGCCGATCCGAGCTTATCAGACGTTAGTGGAATTATTCTTTTACTTTTAATCCAGGGAAGCTTTTCACGAGCTTGTCTGCTTCTTCTCAGCAGCACCCTGCTTCCCATCTGGGAGCTGCCCAGTGCGTCTTCTCCGACTGGGGCTTTACAGCAGGTGCCTTGCTCAGGGACACCTTGGTGGGAGCTGTTGAGCAAAAGGGAGACTGTTTCATTTAATCTCCCTTCAAAGACTTGGATCGAATATTTTCCCTTTTTTTTTTAACGACTTTGGAAGCCACCACCCCCCCTAAACTTAACCCAAGATTAGAAAGCCTTCATTGGTGAACGTGTAGTTTGGTTGTGTATGAGCTGTCAGTCACCAGACGTGCTTTCCTCACCGCTATGTAGAATGGTTGAGAAAAAGCAGAGCTCTGAGGCCGAGCGATTCACTCCCCGCGAGATTTCAACTGAACGGGAGGTTTTGAACAAATGAAAAGTTTTACTAGTGGAAGAATTAATAGTCTCTAGAACTAAGATTTGAGTTTAATTGTGACACTGACTGATTAGAGATTTTTCACCATGTTCCGTGACCTCTCTTTATTTTTCATTTTATTTTTATTTTTTTATACGTCAAATCACATTTGAACGCAGAGCCTGCAGAGGGAGGCAAGTTTACACACACTTAACACACTTACACCTGAGACTTGCCTGCCATGTCAGTCCCGTACTGTCAGCCACTGAGCAGCTCTGCTGGAGCAGTCGGAGGTCCAGTGCCTTGCTCGAGGGCATTTCAGTAGTAGTAGTAGTAGTTGTTGTTGTTATTGTGGGACAGAAATGGGCTTTTCATTCTCTTCCCTGACTGAGATTTCAGATAGTTTTTTTTTTAATTCTTTGTTTTTGCAACCTGCCCAGGGATTGTAACCTGTGATCATCTGGTCACAATCTCCGAACCTTTAGGCTATATAGCTGCTGTCATGATGTTCTCCTGGTGCTGTCTTGATCTATGCCACATCAAACACAATCATTTGGACCATACGCAGATACTAGTGCGTTGTTTTTCAAAATATGCAGAAGAGAAACTTGTACTTTTTGAAACATGAGGGTACATGTTACCGGAGTTCCTACACAGATAAGGAAACTGTGGACAAGTGTGAAAACGTCCAACGTTTGACTGATATTCTGTTTGTGTTTCGAGGGAAACGCTTAGTCCTGATGAATGAGGGATCGGATCTAGTTTAATTCGTTAGAATTTGTGAACATTGTTGGAAAATCTAATCTCCAGTTATCAAGCACTATTTGCTTATGTGTCTTTTTTTTAAGTATAAAAACAAACCAAAAAGGTAAAAAAAAGAGATCTGGTATGAATATTGAGATGTGTACGAACCCAAGCTCTGTCACTTCTCAAATATGGGATAGTGCAGATTGGTGGCGAAGGACGAGCGGCGCTGATTGCTCTTTCGTCGTTGCACTCGAGTCTCATCCTTACACAGAAGAAACCAAGAGGGAATAATACAGTGATATTTGTTCTGAAATGTTATTTTTCCTTTTTGTTTTGAGGGAATATGTTGGGTGACTGGCTTTATTTCTGTCCTTCACATGCATATGTGTGTTATGCAAGGTTATTGAATTCAGATTTAGTTTTTTAATAAGTAAACGAATAAATAATGAAACCTAAAATAGTATGTATTTTTTCTTCTTTTTTTTTTAATTGAGGCTTTACACACAGTTTTCTTCAGGCTGAATTCTCACACACACACACACACTGCAGCGGGCCTCAGACAGGTCTCATTCATTTCTTGGGACTTGTCTCAAGTCTGTCTAATCATTTTGAATGGAGGGGGGGGGGGGAGTAGTGCGTTTCGGCTGCGGCAACGGGGGGAGCCGCTGTGGCGAAAAGTCGAGACTGATTTCAACAATGTCACGCTGCGGTGTAACGGAGACCAGACTCGGCAGTCGGTTTTAGGGCGACGTGAGGATCTCGTACAGAAAACGTCGCTGCTCCGATCTGTTGCTGTTGCAAGAATGTTTTAAACACTATGAGGGGAAAAATGAAACACAAGCACTGAACTTCCCCGAGGTTTTTATAACAGCTGACTGGCCCCTGCAACAACAAAGCCCAGTCCCACATCTCTTTGCTTTCTCTTGTGGGGGGTCTGAATGGTAGTGATCTGTAAACCATCTCACAGGAAACAATCATTGTGTAGCTACTTGTGCTACATTAGGGGCACTTATAGCTTTTTGTCAAATGGTTAGTGGATGTTCCAATTTTAGCAGCAACTCAATAGATTACCATTGTTTGTTTTTGCCTTGTGGGTGAAGCAAATCTACCAGCCACTTGCATATTTTACCCCCCCCCCCCCCCCCCCCCCCCCCCCCCCCCCCCCCCCCCCCCCCCTTTGGCAAGTATCACAGCTTGCAAACACTTCTTGTATCCAGCCAAGAGTCTTTTGATTCTTGTCTGAAGTATCTTTGCCCATTCTTCTTCCAAAAGTCTTCCAGTTCTTTGAAATTTCTGGGCTGTCTGTCATGCACTGCTCTTTAAAAGGTCTATCCATAGATTTTACATTATGTTGATGTCAGGAGAT
>NC_048426.1:61690-64422 GCF_013103735.1 Etheostoma cragini | reverse complement strand
ATTAAATTCTGTGCCCTTTCTTCTCCAAACGTACCTTTGCTCAGTCCGGTCAAAAAGTTCTATTTTAACCTCATTGGTCCAAAGAACTTGCTCCCACAATGCATCAGGCTTGTCTATATGTTCATTTGCAAACTTCAAACGCTGATGTTTGTGGTGAGGACGTAGAAGAGGTTTTCTTCTGATGACTCTTCCATGAAGACCATGTTTGTTCGAGTATCTCTTTAAAGTGGAATGGTGTACCAACTCCAGTGTCTCCAGGTCTTTCTGGATGGATTCGGCAGTCTAACGTGGGTCTGGACTTGCTTTTCTCCCAATCCTGCAAGCTGTTCTGTCTGATATTTTTTTATTGGTCTTCCAGATCTTGCTTCAATTTCCACTGTTCCTGATGGCAGTCATTTCTTAATTACATTCCGAACAGATGATATTGGCATCTGGAAACACTTTGCTTTACCTTGCTTACTTTATACGAATGTCTGATCCGTCATTTGATGGCTTTTGGAGATTTTTATTATCTTTTCTTGGCTTCTTTTATGCACATTAATACAATTTTTTTCCCTGGAGGGCCCAAACTTTCAAACCCCACTGTATCTTAGCTTAGTCTTAAAGACTACAAATTTATAACAGGAAGTCTGGATTTCAAACTGGGGATGTAGAGATTAAAAGACATGGGCATTTATCAAGCACTTAAGGGTTAATGCATCATGGGAAGTGCAGGATCCAGTGCTTTTGAAGGACTAGGTTACAGCCGATTTCAGCCTTGCATGTTCTGATATTGTCTCTCGCAAGTACCCTAACTTTATGGAGGTGTGAAATACTACGCCCATTGGAGTTTCACAAAGTTTGTGCCAAACGTAATGCTGTATTATTTCCTAGGTAGCATGGCAAGGTACTGGCAATGGTTATCACACACAAGACCAACCAAATAATAACCAATAATGCAGAGGTAGATGCATGTCCATGCTAACAATTTCTCATTTCACCAGTGGTGGAAGAAACATTTCACTACAATGTAAAAATAATGTAAAATTACTCCACTTAAACTTCTGCATTTTAAATACTACTTCATTAAATGTACATAAATATTATCAGCACAATAGGCTAATATCAATAGTAGAAGTAGTCGCTGTGCAGCTGAGAAGGGCCTGCTAGTCGTTATTATTACTGGATCATTACCACTGATGCATAAACCTCTAAACAGCATTATAATGTTGCAGGCAAAGCTCATTTTAAATGAGTTTAATCTGTAATAATTGATCATATTTCATAAATTGGTCACGTTTTTAATAAAGATTTAATTCAAAGTAAGTAGTTGCTGTCATGATATCTCCCTCTGAATTGTAACGGAGTAGACGGGCACTGCTGGCACACTGCCTTGCACACTGGAGGCATTAGCTGTCACCATGGGAACAGTCTGGCCTGGCTGGCCGGGACAGTGGCACAGTATGGCAGTTTCCCCAGAATGTTTAGCCTCATACTGTGCCTTACCTAATGTGCCCTCAGTGAGGCCTCATTCTGGCACCGGGAGGCCTGTGGTTCGGCTAGTGAACATCTACAGAGTTAATTCCATAAGGCTTCTCCTGCATCCACTCCAAACACCTGTCCTGGTCAGATTAGGTTGCACCATCACTTGAAGTTGTTTGAGCTGCTTTCCCAGAAATGAACAAAGTTTCCAGAGAAATTTAGATTTTCTGTTTCTGTTTCCTTGCAGATTTTAAAATAGATGTCATGTTTCTTTTAAGGCCTTTAAACTGGTTGAGACTAGAGTGAACTGAGGTAACCTGCCATTCACTGTCACCCATTGAAGGGAGTGGACTTAAGCAGGAGACGATGTGGCAGACTGTCAAACCTTTGTGCTTTGGAGGTTTCCCAGGATAGCTTTGCTAAGTGGATTAGTGTTCTGAGAGGTATTTCTGCTCCGTATAAGACATGTAAGGAATTAAGGATTAGACTTCAATAATCGACTGCAGCAAGTGCACTCAAGACACTCAACAACGCAGGAGAGAGGAGCCACAGCTCTGACACAGAGAAGAAACCCCCTGTTAAGGTGAAGAAAACCATTTCAGAGATGTCTAAGGACAAGCTGGAGAGCCTGGTGAAGCGCATGGAGGAGACGCTGTCGGAGATGGAGCAGCTGAAGGTGCACTGCGGAAAGCAGAGCGAGGAGCTGAGCCGGCTGGTGGTGGAGCTCCGGAACGAAAACCAGGAGCTGGTGGAGAAGTACAACCAGCTCACTGTGGAGATGAAGGAGGCCAAGGAGATTATAGAACAGCTACAGGACACAAAATATGCCTTTAATGCAAAGGAGAGACAGGCGCAGAAGCTAAACCGGCAGCTCTGAAAGTCCACGAACAGGATGAAAACAGGACTTCAGGTTATGTGGATGGGACCTGGGTGCACTGGAG
The DNA here is from genome assembly GCF_013103735.1 of Etheostoma cragini. Classification (NCBI taxonomy): domain Eukaryota; kingdom Metazoa; phylum Chordata; class Actinopteri; order Perciformes; family Percidae; genus Etheostoma; species Etheostoma cragini. The sequence goes on along the minus strand of NC_048426.1, from coordinate 62,020 downwards.
TCCTGGAGGAAAACAAGAACGGACAAGATGGATGAAAAACCTTGTGCTGAGGATTTCTAAATACTGGGTGGGCATGAAGGCTAATCTGGGCACAGCTGTTTCTTTAACATATAGAAAGTGTCTTTTTCTGTCTGCATATGTCTACATTTTACGTCCGGGGGGGAATGGATGTAAAGCTTAGTAATTTGAATGTTAACCTACCTAAATCATGTGGCTTAGGGCTCCTTTTAAAACCATGGCTAGACTTAATGACCAGGAATCAAAACTGGAGGTCTGTCAGAATTGTGGATGTGGAAAATGTGGAACTCCTTTAAAAAAGGGGGGGGGGGG
>NC_048426.1:53460-61600 GCF_013103735.1 Etheostoma cragini | reverse complement strand
AGATGCCTGGACGCCAGGCTGCACTGTCGCGGTAAAGGTTTATTTAGTGATATTTCTTTAGTTGTTCTGTGCCAAGGAGAAGGGGGTGGTCACCTATTTTTGGTGTTTGGACAGTAAAAGTTATAAAAATCCCTTCTTGCCGTCCACCTGGTGAGACTTTGAGGGGCCTCCCTCCACTCTTGGTCGCAGGACATAATGTCCATGTACTCCAGTAAAGTTGAAATCCTGCAAATCCAGATTGCTGAAACCGCCAGTCACTCTTATCGAAGGCTTTTTTTCTTACAAGAAGAAGATGCTTTTCTTTTGGGGGGGGGGGGGTTCAAAGCAAAATTCCAATCCCCACCTGTAGTGAGCTCATTTGAGGAGCATTTATGTATGAGAAACAAAATTTCGGAAGAATTGAGGGCAATCATAATTGGGGCCATAGGCATTAATCAATGCACCACTAAAATATAAACGTATAAAGTATAAAGTGTCTGCCTTCTCTGTCTTTCTCAACGTTATCTACCTGCAAAGGTACATGTTTACCAATCAGAGTGGCCACTCCCCTTGATGGCGACGTGTAGGATGCATTAAACACCTGTCCTGGCCATGCCATTGTCACGGAGTGTTCACGATCGGTCGAATGTGTCTCCTGCAATGGAGCTATATCAATTTTATGATTATTCAGGAAGTTAAGTACCTTTTATATGTTTTGATTATACCTTGATGCCATCAGTGTTCCCTGTCAAAAACCTAAGATTTATTATTCCCTCTATGTGGTTATCCAGTAAGGCCATGTTACAATAAACCATTTAACCCTGGTGCCTGTGACCTCTAAATATGTTATTACCATAATTTTTATATTGAAGGCAAATGTAAAAGTGGAAAGATACACAACCCAGTACAGTAATGTCAAAACAACCAATTTTATTTAGCCTATCTAAACGACTAACGTAACCTTGTGTCAAACGTAACTTTGGACATTGCTCTTTGATAACAGAAAAAAAGAAAAGAGACATAGAACCAATTTCAAGATTGGCTAAATGGATTTATAAACTGCATTTCTTATCCCATTGAAGTGTGAATATGTGTATAGAAACATACTGTGTGTTGAAGAGAAGGGTGGCTGGATGAGAGCAGGAGCATCCTCTGGACCATCTAAGACAGGTATGTCCCTGAACGTGTCCCATGACACCTCAAACACATTCACACACACCAGCTCTACAAACTACACTCTTATTTATATTTATATATATATATATATATATATATAGACCCCCCCCCCCCAAAAAAAAAAGGGTCTAAATATACCCATGGTGTTATCTTCTCACCCACGAGAGTCAGAAACTAAACTAAAGAGAAGGAGGTTTTGTACCATCAAACACACCGAATCAGCCTTAGCTGGTTCCCTTTTTTTTCAAGCCAGATTCATTTTATTTTTACACCAGAGAAGCATAAAACACCCTTAAAATTTGAGTAAGAGGTCAAATATTTACCCCACTGTCTGCTGACTCTTCCATTTAACAGTGGTGGAAAATTATTCGAGTATTTCAAATTTGATGAAACTTCTCTCTACTGTAATTCCGAGGTAAAGCTTGTACTTTTTACTCCACTATATGTATCTACTTTACGGATTAAAATGTAAAATAAAAAAATACAATCTGTTCATGTAATAAGATGTGTTATTGGTTTAAACAACTAAACAGTATATGATAAAAATATACAAAAATAGCTCCAACTTGACCCGCTACATAATTAAAATGCATCCACAATACTAATAATACAATAAATATGATACTGCAAATAAATATGAAGTTTCCTGCAATGAGTAGGCCTACTTTTAATAGTTTTAATACATTTTACAAACAATGTTTAAGTTATTTAAACATTTTGTAAAGTTTCATGTTTTCTGTTGCCTGTTTTATTTTGAAAGGTCTCTGTTCTCTGTTGTTGTCGTGTTTTACTTCCTGTTGTAGATTTTGCCACCTGTGTGATTACCTGTCCCTGTCCTATTGTGTTGTACCTGTGTCTCAGTGTCTCCCCTGTCAGTCCCCCCCCACCCCAGTGTGAGATCGTCTGGTCCATTGTGTCATCTTTCCAGCGGTTCCCTCTGATCCTTGTGGTCCTGTTTTTTCCTGATTCCCTGTGTGTTGACCCTTTCCTGTTCTCGGCCTTCTCCTTCTGCCTGATGTCTTGGGTAGTGTTACCCGTGAGTTGGATTTGGACCCTTGCCTGTCTTCCTGGATTTCCCTTTGTCTGCAGATTATTGGGCACTGTTGCTTGTTGCTAATTAAACCATTGAACTTCACTACTTGAGTTGTGCATTGTGGGTCCGTCTCTCTGTTAGCGTGACATATTTTCAATGCAGTGTTTGTTGATAACTACTTCCTCTACCACCGCCTCATACTGGCACTGTGCACTGCATTGTGGTATAAATATTGCTGAAACCACTCGGATATGCTGTTTGGAAAATGGACTTAAGTGGTGATTCGACCAAACAGCACATAGGGCACATAAGTAGATGTCTAGTTTGGTTTGGCCTTTTTCCATCCTTTTTTGAAATGTCATGGTTACTTGTGAAGTTATGTCAAACATTTATACTTTACTTAGTCATTCAGTCTGGCCTTAACATGGAAAATAATCTTTTAGTTTAACCAGACAAACAAACATAGGCCTTTAATGGGTTTTGGTGGGATAAGTGGTGCTAAAAACTGTTTTTGGTTTATTCAGATGTTGACTGTGGCTCTCCAGCTGCTTCACACACCCTTTTCTGAATGTAGGAATGAACAGTATACATTTTTTTTTTACTTGAGCCCACAGAAGCCAGTTTGGATGTTTTGAAAGACCCCACCCCCAAAAGAATATATATATATAGAGAGAGAGAGAGAGAAGGGAGGGGTGCATTCTTCTTGGGAAACATCTACTGGAAGATGTTTAAACACAGCTTTGGTAGTGTGCTGGTTTCCTCTTTAAAGGGGAACTATGCAGTTTAAAAAAGAAAACATCTTAATTTCCCTTAACTGAAGAGCTTCTGAGTCATTGGGATGGATACTTGACTTTTTTTTAGTTGAATGGTGGTTGTCTCCTGACCAAAACTGCGTAGCGCCCCTTTAACCCCCCCCCCCCAAAAATAATGAATCACTTTTCTATGATGTTCTCGTGCATTTCAACGTGTTCAGGATTACAATTAAATTGTCATATTAGTGTGCAGCTTTCATGTTTTTCGGATTATTTCTTTAGAATTATTGAGAACACAAAATGGAAGATCAAGATGCTTTTTTTTAAGCTTTAAAAACATACATAACACTGTTATGTCACCTTTTTCAAATGTGCAGTTAAGTCCAGTATGTGTCAAAAGAAAAGGTCTACTTATTGAGTTTTAAAAATCAACTTTTTTAAAGTTGATTTTTGAAATTATTTGTTGCACCTTGACTCCATAATTGGTAAGTTGATCCACTACTTTGGTTCAGACTGAAATATCTTGACAACTAATGAACAGATAGTTGTGACAATTTGTCACAAAAAAAATCCCTGCAAAACTAGCTGAGGAAGAAAAGCCTCGTGTCAACAGAACATAAGGGTTCAATCATCAGATTGAGTCCTACTATACTAAACATATAATCCTGCAGACTTCTCTTTTTAAAGGGGTAGGGTAACATTTGGGACCCATTTCAGCTATAAAACAATTGGAACCCTTCCATTAGACCCAAAACCTTCAAGGGAAGTGACTTTAGAAGTTTACCCTGGTTTTACATGGATGGTATGTACAGTGGGGAGAACATTATAATGACATACAGCAAAGTGGGAATAAACAAAATGGAGGATATATTCATATGGGGACCATGGCCGCGGGAACTAGGGGTGCGGACGGTGCTGCAGCACCCCCTAGCAAAAGAACAAACAACTACAACCATAATTAAAAACCAACAAAAAAAAACCCTTTATTTATAATAAATTGAACATTAATATAAACCTAATTACGGAAGAGGATTAGGGCCACTGGTGAACATTTGTGGTGAGTTCTGACTTTTTTTCTCAGAATTCTGACTTTAAAGTCAGAATTCACAAAACTCACAAAAAAATTTCACCAGGGCCACTGGTGAAAGTTTTTGGTCAAATCTCTTACATTCTGTCTCAGCTAGCTGTTAGCAAAAGTAGCTGTTAGCTAAACTAACGTTAGCTTTCCGGTGGAGGCGAACAGACTTTATTTAACATCTTGCGCGGAACGGATGGACGGATCGTGTACCGACAGGAACTTTCCCGGTGGGTCAACAGTACAGAAGTTCGCTAGCTATGGCACAGAAGTGCATTTTGGATTTCCTTACAAATCAACCACAGACTAAAAAGCCTTAAAGATAAGAGACAGAAAACTCAGCAACTGTAACCGAAAGAAGTAGCAGCACCTCTCCACCTCCACCCTCCCAGAGCGACCTGCTAGCACCAGACCACCAGGTAGCTAATGTTGTTAGCCTAGCTAGCAGCACCTCTCCACCTCCACACTCCCAGAGCGACCTGCTAGCAACAGACCACCAGGCAGCTAATGTTGTTAGCCTAGCTAGCAACACCAGGGCAACCACGGAGGGAACTCAGGGCTGCAGCCTCGGGGTCACACTTTTCCTGATTAGGCCCTGTTAAGAACTGTTGAAACATATCTTTATGCCTTCAATTTGCTATCGCCGTGCTACAAAAACTTAAGGCTGCATTTCTGTTTCAGCGTTCGTGTTAGAACTGACTGGCTGGCTTCACTTTCATGGGATGAAACATAACTCAGTGGTGTGTTTAGGGTTTCTGTTTTTTAACTTGAATAGTAGGCCTATTCTGTTCAGGGTCTCCGCCGTGTTCCTAAATCCTGCGTTACCCGGCCCAGGTGGTCCTGTCTTGTATTATATGGACTTAATTCTTGTTTTTTATGCTTGTGGAGCGTGTACATGTGTTCCAGTTTTATTATCGAAGCCTTTGTGCTGTTTTAACACCTTAAAGTGCCTTGTTTTAATAAAGAGATATTTAGTCTTCATCTTGACAGTATGGGTAAGATAGAAATGGATGTGGTGGATTAGCGATAACGGTCTATTATATTATTATCTGGTGTTCCCGGGTCAGTAGTCTGTAGCAGGCTAATTATTGTCTTGGATAGGCTATTTATAATGAATTGAATCTCTATACAGCTTAATTAATTGTGATGATGCAGTTAGGTGTGTGCTGGTTGACTGTGGCTGAAACTTAACTCTGTAAACTTATCAGCACCCCCAATTCAAGACATGGTGATTATCTGTTACTTTACAAGGTGAAACTACAGACTGTCCGTCTCTGTCAGTCAGGAGGAGCGGGGGGTTTAAAAGCGCGCGGATGACGCCGCGGAGGAGGTTCAACCGACGGGACTTTCTCTCTGGTTGCTGTTGGTCGGTTTCCTGTTGGACGGAAGACAGACAGACAGACAGAGAGAGAGAGACAAAGGGAGACCAGCGAGATAACCTACTCATATATCCAGGACAGTGCAGCTCTATTTCAGACGCAGCTTCCAAGTCAAAGCTCCCGGAGAGAAAGCAGCTGTCAGTCCGTGTCCCGCTGCGCCCTGCCCGGTCCCGCCTGCCCGCCTGCCTGCCTGGTTCGTCTGGGGCTCCCGGAATCCGCTTTAAAAGACCACTGAACAGGGTGAGTAGCCTAATGATTTCATCAAGGGTTCTTCTTATGTCAGATTTCCTTGAACCCTCATGTTGTCCTCGGGTCAAACTGACCCGTTTTCCTATATCTGTGTTTTTTTTAAAACTACTATTGATTCCACCCAACGCTCTTTGCCAAGTACAACTCTCTACTTTCATTAATTTTGGGGCGTCTTATTCAATTTCATAGCATTTGAAAAGTGGTTTTGAAATAGTATTGAGTAAAAGTTGACATATTCCAGTCTGTGATTATCATCAACATCCATTCCTTTAATTTTAGTCTCAATAATTCTTAATTTCTGTTTTTCTAACTCAAACATTAGGTATAATTTCCTATAAATGAGGTTTATTGACCATAAATTACAAAAATAACTGTAAAACTAAAGTTAATAAGTTAGTGTTATCTAGTGTTGAAAACGTCAAAAAATGACAAACATTGAAAAAATGGGACAAAAGGTAAGAAAAAGTTAAAAACATTGATGAAAAAAAGCATCAATAAAAGTGTTCATTTTCAATTTTGACAGGAAGACAACATAAGGGTTAATTGATGTGTATACACAGTATATATATATTTTCCCCTCACATTTTCAAAGAAAGGAATATCCATTAGAGGAGATGAAAACAAGAGTCAGTCTGGGAGAATGCTTGTTTCTAGATCGCCTGAATCCAACTTGACATTTAAATTTCCTTTTAACAACAATAGAAACAAAAGTAATCGTGGAAGGAAATTGACATCACGCAAAACAAGGGCCCAATAAAGGGACATATATACAAGTTTAATAAAGTACTATAAATATAGTACATATAGCTTTCTAATATAGCTTTTCCAGAATGACCAGGTTCCAGTTTGAGACAGGACTTGTTGGCCAGTGTACAGAACACAAGCAGCTGCCTGCCCTCACTGACAGATGAATATGATGAAAAAATGTTAAATTGGTGGGATTAAAGCTTGTATAGCCCGGAGCAAAAGGCTTTATGAGTTGGTACAGCACAACGTGAGGGATGCAGGATTTCTCAAATGGCTCCGGTGGTTGGTTGTACTCAGGATGAAGAATAACGTCATGTTTACTGGGAGGATGATCAGTCAGATCAGTTAACGAAGTGATTAGAAACTGAAACGAGAAGGAGTTTTATAATATGAATTTGAGTCATTTATCCAGCAATAAAAAGCCTGGATCCACTTTCACTAATGTGATTGCCTGGGGGCTTTGATTGGGTTTTATTGCTTAGCACTTCATTCTTAAATGCATTCTTTACAATAGTTTCTTTTTAAAGGCACTTGAGGTGAAGAGTTCTAATGCCAAACACTGATTGGTATTTGAACTAATGAATGCTCAACTCATGTTTATAGCAATTGTAAGTCACTTTGGATAAAAGCATCAGCTAAATGACATTAAATGTAATAAACATTTAAGATATTTAATCAGGCTACTGCTGATAGATCAGCAGGTTAATGGACAATTATGTCATTCAGTTCATTTAAAGTCATTTATTCAGCAAAAATATCCAACATCCGCTCCAGTTTCTCAAATTAAAGGATTTGCTACTTTTCTCTGTTGTACCTCATCTCTTTGGATTTGGATTGGACAAAACCTGTGATGGCATTTTTCACAATTTCTGACTTTTTATGGATGAAATGATCCATTGATTGATGTTATAAAACAGAAAACAATGATAGGGGCATCTGAAGTAATCCGGTTGTGGGAGGTGTAAATGAATTCTGTTGGCCCAGACAGAAGATTACCACCAGCTATGAACGAATTCAACATTAAGTTGCTCAATTCTGGGCGTTTGAGACGGACCAGACATGCTGACTGCCTGTCTTCTCTTCTCTCTGACATAACCATCCCTCTGACTCAGGACCTGCCCGTGGCAGGATAGGCAAGTGCTAGGCGTGCCAGCAGTCCTAATGAGTAAAGCATAAGTAAATAACACCAAAAAGGTCCAAAAAGTGCCAAAAAAACTAACAAAACAAAAACATGGAAATAAGCAACATAAATGTTGGAGACAGTGCTTAAATCATAAAAAAAGTGTCATGAATGCTGAAAAAGGGCAACTAAAACCAAATTTTTTTTTTAAACAACACCCAAAAATATCACAAAGAAAATTGGAAACACACAACTGAAACGTTAAAAACTATTTAAATCTTATCTGGGGCACTAAATTGGTAAGGGCTCCGACTTCTGGCCGGTGGCCGTGTGGCGTTCATGGCTGCATTGTAACGCTGTCCTTTGGTCATCACGGCAGAGAGGGTCAGAGGGGGTTTGGTAGCTCCAGTCAACACCCCCCCTCTCTTTCTCTCTCTCTTTCTCTCTCAAGGGGGAGGGAAACCCTGGAGAAAAACAAACAGCCTCTCCACATGCAACAAATGATACATTTTTAGCTCAGTTAAGCAATTAGATAATGAGACCGCAAATGGAAACGATAAGGCGGCTGCTTTTATATAGTGGTCCCTAATACTGTATCTGAAGTCTCTTTTATATAGACCATAGTGGTCC
>NC_048426.1:30635-53360 GCF_013103735.1 Etheostoma cragini | reverse complement strand
GGCAATCTCTATGGGCAACAAGGCAGAGAAAGGGGAGGTAACCTTGCCCCTTATGACCTCATAAGCAGCAGATCAAGATTCCAGATCGGCCCATCTGAGCTTCCGTTTTCTCAAAGGCAGAGCAGGATACCCAGGGCTTGGTTTACACCTGTCCCCATTTCTAGCCGCTGGGGGACCATAGGCAGGCTGGGGGGACTCATGTTCATGTTAAAAAACCTCAGTACCCTCTTGGATTTATGTTCTTTACTGTCAGCCAAAACTGAAGCTGATACTTTTGGTTTTGTTCTTTTGTTTTCTGTGGTTGGATCAGCTAAGAAGATAGATCTGTGTGTGTGTGTGTGTGTGTGTGTGTGTGTGTGTGTGTGTGTGTGTGTCTGTGTCTGTGTCTGTGTGTTTTCCTACTGTTTCTTGTTGCCCTTGCTTGTTGCTCAATGTGAAAAAGCCTCTATTCCTCACAGTGACTAACTCTGGATGTCTCCTCCTTTTTTTCTAGGGAACAATGAAGACGCTCCTGCCTCTGGTAATCCTTCAGCTGCTCTTGGCTCCTGTGCTCATGGTAAACTCCCACCAATACACACTCAAAATATCAAACTGTGAAAGCCAAAACCTGAGACATCCCTGTGTTTTTGAAAATTTTAATCAGTGCCGTTTATACACTCTTTTAGGTGTAAAGTACATCTGTAGTGATTAGTCAAATAATCAATAGTTGATCAACAGAAAGTTGATTAACTATGATAATATATTCATTGTTTAAGTCATATATATATAACAAAAATGTTCCTTTTTTTATCAACATCACTGTAACCTGAATATCTTTAGGTTTTAATTCCTACATTATATAAAACTAAATCCAACCTTAGTTATGTTTTATTTATATAGCACATTTAAAAGCAACCATAGTTGACCAAAGTGCTTAACATGTGCAACCCCCCCCAAAAAAATAGTAAGCTATACACAATACAAAATAATCAACAGTTGAAAAGGGTCAAGGTGTCATAGCTCAACTTAAATTAAAAGCCAAGAGGTAGTAATGGGTCTTGAGCAAGGACTTGAATGTTTCAACGGTCCGAGATGTTCTTATATGAATAGGTAAACTATTCCAGAGGTTTGGAGCAGCCAATGAAAAGGCTGGATCTGGGCACATGGAGGGGCATCTGACTGAAAGACCTCAGTGCTTTGACAGGTGTGTGGACGTGCAAAAGATCCGATAAATAAGAAGGCGACGACCCATTTAAAATTGTAAGAACAAGTAATCCAGTTTTAAAATCAATCCTGAAACAGACAGTAAGCCAGAGCAGCGTGGCCAAAACTGGTGTAATGTAATGTCAAGTTTTTGGTCCCGATTATAAGTCGAGCTGCCGCCTTCTGGACCAACTGTAAATGACAAAGGGTCAACTGATCCAATCCAACATATAAAGAGTTACTGTAGTCTAATCCTAATAAAAGCATGTTTGACTCTTTCAAAGTCCTCCGTAGCAGGTAGGGCCTAACCTTAGCCAAAAGTCTCAGCTGGAAAAGTCCAGTGTGTAGGAATTGTAGCGTTGAGATTGTACAACGCAATCAACTGTCTCGCACCATGGCGGCTGTGGCTCAGGGGTCGCCTGCCAATCGGAAGAAGAGGACTAGTGTTCCTGAAACTTGGATTTTGAATACGTGCATGAGGCGCAGTGGCAATTGGAAGAGTTTTCCCAGTGGTCTGGTAGTGTTTTAAGGTCCGACCGCCGCTGCCCTCTCAAACTAACCTGTACGGTGGGCCGCAGCAGACTCTTTATTTTGAACATTTAAATCCCCCCTGACCCCCGAGGGTGGTCTAGGAAATTTCCTGGTAGATTGTTTTGTATCCCTTTCCGACGCAGAATGTATCTATGTGTTAAGATAACATGTGGTCCCCCATGTTTCCTTCTTCAATGTTGCCGGGGCCAGAAGCTACAATACCCGTTAGCAGCACCATGTGACAGCAAAAACACAAAAGGCGGAGTAGTATAACCTGTATGTCCCTTACACAAAAAATTTAACCTTGGGGGACCCCACAAGAAAGAGGGGCAGCAGATGAAGAGTAAAAACCAAGGTGGACAGCAAAACTCCTATCTGTCAAGTAAAATTCAAACCATTGGGTTTAATTCGGGATAAAAGGATAGAGTAGTTGACCATGTCAAAGGCAGCAGTCAAATCTAAAAGTACTAAAACAAGAGATTTTACCCATTGTATACCCAACCTAATGATAAATATAATAGTGAATGGTGTGTATGGGACATTTAGGCTGAAACAGTTTATTTCACTTTTATGCCTCAGGTTTTGTTTCATGTAGTACAAAATGTACAAACTCAAAAACCTCAAGGGTTACTTTTTTATGAAACAACATAACTGCTCTCTATAATATATATACAATATATATACAAGTGAGAGCATACAAGATATGAGAGCCCCCCTACAGCCTCAGAACAGATACTTGGCAGCTCCTATGTTTACCTGTGTCCGACCCCTCCCTTGGTCAGTCTGCTGTTTCTTCTCTCACTGTTCCCCCGACAACGCCTTCCTAGCGTTCTGCTTCTCTTTCACCGAGCTCGGCCTTGACGATAGTATGAAATGCTCCATCGTTGCCTTGTTCGCCAGCCCAAAGTTGGAAGGGTGATTTTTCCACTCACAGACGCTAGGCCACCATTCAACCCGAAAAAAGTCATATAACCATTCCAATGACTCCCAAGCTGTTCATTTAAGATAAATGAAGCTTAAAAAACGGCCCAGTTTAACTTAGAAACTGAATGAGATTTGGGGCCCTATCTTGCACCTGGTGCAGCGCAGCACAAAGCCTGACGCAAGAGTCTCTACTAGCTTAAGACGCAGTTGTCAATTTCCCGTCCAGCCCCCACGTGGTTTAAATAGCAAATGTACCTGCGCCCATCTTTGCGCCCACGGGCGTGCTGGTCTTACAGGGAGGTGTGTTCAGCTGAATTCTTGGCATATTGCTATCTTGAGTCATCGCGCCATCGTCCAACAAAAACCTGGTCTAAAGTTAGTATGTCGCTCACTATGCTTGTTACTCACACACAGGGACGCACAGCAGCACACACATAAAATATAAAAAATATGACGTTGCAAATCCGCCATCGTAACCACAATGCACCAAGGTAAACGCGCCCGGCTTTTAAAGGGAATGGGAGATGACACTCTGATTGGTTGATTTCATGTTACGCCCAAAACACACCTATGAATTAGTGAAGACACTAAGTACAACCCTCTTGAACCATGCCCCTGGCGCACAAACCCTTTTTTTTGCCATCAGACTAGCAAAAGTGGATTTGGACACGCCCTAAATGCACCTGCGCCATGCGCTTCACGCCATAGGCTTCGATTGTTAAAATAGATGTGAAAGCGTTATAGAAAGAAAAAGAATAAGCATTACAACATAAGTTCATTGTTGTTTTTTTACCTTGTGTTGAGTGTAAAAACGTGTGTGTTGTGTTCAGGTGCCCAGTGTGGATCACTGGGACACATGGGGTCCTTACGGAGAATGCAGCCGGAGCTGTGGCAGCGGAGTGACCACTAGAACCAGACGCTGTATCACCCACAGGTGCGTCTCAACAAAACTAATGTTTGCAACGCTTACTATAACCATTAGCTGTGTATATATCTAATGTTAGAAAAAGAAAATTTAAATAAATGACACAATATAACTTTTGATCCATCCACACAACGTTCACTAATCTTTCAAACATGGCCCCGCCCATTTAGGAGACAGGAAGCGTGTTTCATGCCATTGGCGCTTGAAATCTTTAGTATAGAGGATCTTTGACTGCACCTGTATAAACACATGCACTCAGCCTCTCTTGGACAGACTCTGCTCATTGCGAGGCCCTGAATACACACAGGTTTTTATTCTCTCCCTGTGTGAATACAGCTAATTGTGAGGTTCATGGGCACAGCATGTATCTTGATTGTAAAAGAATGCCTTGAAGTCACAAGGACGTGGGCTTGTCTTCCATCCAAAACAGACTGCAGGGAGCGGCCCTTTAACATTAAAAGGACTTCTCTTTCCTGGGTGTTGGCTGCTGAAGAGAATTGGATAGAAAGTGAACATTTCTGTGGGCCCTGTTCTGGCTGACAAGTGGTTTATGAAAAAAGAAGAAAAAAAGGTTCATCATTTCGCTTTGCTGCATGTGTTTGTCATTTCTTTATAGCTGTTTTTTTCATTTTATTGGTTGTTTTTGTAGCATATGACTGAACAGGATAGAGTGAGGAGTGTTGTTGCCGGCTTCCATTGTAAATGTTGTGCTCTTAGCTCCTGTTGCTGCAATCCAGCTGGCCTGTTGCCTCATGTAACCCCTAAAGTGATCCTGATTCATGAGGTGGGAAGTGGTGTGTTCAAGACCCTGTAAAAGTATGAAGTATTAGGAGAAAAATCGCTTTAACTTTCAGAGATCGGAGGTTGTTTATTACAGGAGCCTGTATGAAAGGATCTAAAATGAAAACCCTAGCAGCTGTAGCATTCATTCTGTTTGAAGCAGAAAGCTAAGGCCTCTGTCTTTGGCATCTTCACTTTGTCCACTCCTGATGACGGCACCACATTACCTGGCGTCCGGTGACACAATTCTGTCAAAACGCTGAAAAATGCAAAGAAATATTGTGTTCATATTCCTACATTTAGGAATCTTTTGGATAAAAATGTTTTTGACATTTGAACATGTCCGATTTATGATTTGTCACAATTTCAATACTTTTAATTATTATGGTTACTAACGTAACCTTTTTAGCTTATGTTATTTAATTAAGCATTTAAAGATACGTGACATCACAATAAGCAAAAATACCAATGACAGACCATTTTTTGTTGCACTTGCTCTGCAGAAAAATGACTAATATGTTATTACATATGACATTCTTAGATTATTATGATGGATGCACAGAGGTGTTAGCAGCACTTTACTGTTCTAACTGGGTGAGTGGTTGCATGTCATTCATCATGTTTGGTAGGTAGAATGTAGGTGTGTCTCTCTTATTGAGCAATAGTTCTCAGGGAATTAAGAAAAAAGGACAAGTTCAATTATTTTTGCCCACCAGGCAGAATGTGTCTATTATGAGCTGTTTCTTTAACATGTCCAAACTGTTTGCTGATTCACCTTGGTGGATATTTAGTTGTGTTTATGGGAAGGAAGGCTATATGCAACCTAGTTCTGTCCTGCATAGACACACAGTATGGGGGGGGGGTTTCCACTGACCTGCCTGAGATGCTGCTTGTCAACATGTCCATGCAGTCAGTGAGTGAGTCAGACAGACAGTCTGTTTCCCCTCTTTAGCTGAATGATGACTAACAGGGAAGAAGTCCTGCCCACTGCTACCTAGCTGGATGATCTCTGTCAGCAGTGGAAGAAGTATTCAGATCCTTTACTTAAGTAAAAGTACTAATACCGCACTGTAAAGCTACTTTGTTCCAAGTAAAAGTTCTGCATTGAAAATGTTCGTTAAGGTGAAGTATGTAAGTATCATCAAGAAAATGTAGCCTACTTATGGTAAAAAAAAAAGAAGGAAATTCACTTAATGCAGAAAAATCCTGTCATTTTGGAACAATCAAAACCGGTTTGTATTTAATGGTCTCATCATTTCAGCTGGACTTTTAAGCCGTTATATTGTTGGGTAGTTTATTTATAGTAAAACATTTTTTATAAGTGTTTTGGGTGCAAAATCTTAATTTGTAAAGTAACTAGTTACCAACGAAGATGAATGTAGTGAAGTAAAAAGTACAATATTTCTCTCTGAAATGTAGAAGAAGAAAGTGGCATAAAAAAGAAAGTACAAGTACCTGAACATTTGTACTTGAGAAGATTACTTGAGTAAATGTACTTAGTTCCATTCCACCACTGAACTCTGTCATGTCTTGTCTGCCAGAATCACACCTTTAAATACTATGATTAGATTGCTGTTGACTCAATGGGTGCTTATACAGGAACTCCCTTTTACTCCACATTTATTTGAGCAGAAAATGATATAACCTCATGAAATATAATCTATTTTCATTTTCCATGGTCAGTTATTTAGCTTATCTGTTTAAATGTAAAGCACTGATTGGTCCTCCAAATGTTTATTTTTCCTCTTGTGGGGGAAAAGTTGATGGCTGGATGTCGTCACTGAATGTTTGGACATGTTTTAGTTTGTTCATTCTGACAGGAGCGTGTCTTGTTTTTAGAGCTTAAGGGCAGGTACTTTTGGAGGTGCCTTAATCACGAGTTATCGGCATGGCAGGAAGGGAGGGTGGCGAAGCGGCCTGCTGTCTCACGGCCTAGTGGCGTGTGGGCAGATGTTTGTGTGGGTTCTGGGCTCCACCGTGAAGTTGCTGAGAGCTCTTTTTTTTATTACAGGCACAGAGTAAAGAGGAATGCCACTAATTTAAGAGCTGAAACTTGTTATTTAGACAGTCTGAGCTGCATTCGCACACATGCACTGCTGTCTCACCTAGTCATTAACAGTTTCTGTGTCCCAATGATGACCCAGATGCAATAGTGGATTTTTACAGCATTGGTAAGGCTAGTGAAAACAACATATTTGTTGCTAAAAGGTGCATTCCCCCCAATTTTATAGGGAGGAGTTGTACACATGAGGAGTACAACTCCTCATGTGAAAATCGTTATCATCGGTAGCATAATCTTTCCGATATATGAAAAAATAACCCTTTCTATGTCATCAGTTAAGGTTTGAGACTTCATCAGAAAAAAACAAAAGTCTGAGTTACAAACTGGGGGTGGGGTTTAAGAGGCTGCATGAAAGAGCTGTCCTGTTGCATTATGGGAAATGTAGGATCCAGCTTTTATTTTTAGCTTTATCTGCCAAAAGTCAGGAAATATCTGCTTCCCTTTTGACCATCCGCTTTTTAATTTGTCTCTAACAATTTCCCCAACTTTTTTTTTAAAGTAATTTTTTCCCTTTATTAGATAGGCAGACAGATGTGTGAAAGGGGGAGAGAGAGAGGGGGAGTGACATGCAGCAAAGGGGCCACAGGCTAGATTCAAACCCTGAGCCCGCTGCGTCGAGGAGCAAGCCTCTGTACATGGACACCCGCTCAACCCACTGAGCTATCTGGGTGCCCGACAATGTCCCCAACTTTATTCAAAGAACCACTGGAATAGTCTTTTGAAACGGAGAGTATTCATATTTTTTTATCATATAACGCTTTTGTTACTCGGCTCCTGCAGCTTCACAGAGATAAATCAGAGCAGACGTCGCAGATTCCTTTTCTTCTCGGTTCGGTGAGGGGAAACTACTTCCTCCCTGTGTTTTTAAGAAGATCATTTGGAATATTTGTACTCAACATCAGGTCACGCTTCAGGGTTAGTCTATAACAAGCATCATCCAATAGTGTCACATATTTATGCTTCATTTACTACATACAGGACTGATGGAGGACACAACTGTGTTGGACCGGACAGGTCTTACCGCACTTGCAACATCCAGGTGAAAAAACACTAACCATATTGCTAACCATACACGTATATATTCTTTGACTAGGTACTGTGTTTGCGCTTAATTATCCTCTGAGACGTCTCCACTGCCTCCCATTGCTCCTCTCAGGACTGTCCCGAGGGATCCAAGGATTTCCGTGAAGAGCAGTGTGCCCAGTTTGATGGCACTGACTTCCAGGGGAAACTCTACAAGTGGCTCCCATATTATGGAGGTGAGAAGCAACGTAAAAACAGTAACTTTTAGATTTGTAAGAGTATATATTGGGCTTCAAAAGCCTGCTAAAACATACATATACAAAAGTCCAACATAGATGAATTGAGATCAGACTGGGACATTATTACCTTTATTCTAAAATAAGCCTTGTGTCTCTGACAGCTGAGAACCCCTGTGAGCTGAACTGCATGCCAAGAGGAGAGAACTTTTTCTATCGCCATCGCAGCTCTGTGGTCGACGGTACGCCTTGTCACCCTGGAAGGAGGGATGTTTGTGTGGAGGGAGTCTGCAAGGTAGGCTGTACAGAAAATGAACACACACACACACACACACACACACACACACACACACACACACACACACACACACACACACACACCCACAAGATTTAGAGAAAGGGAGTACATCTCCAGGTGGCTCACTCGTAGCTTTGGAGTTTTGAGCAACAACATCAAACTTTGAGCTAGCAATACATGCTGAAAAAAGGCATCCAAAAGAACAAATGGATTGTGCAACAAGGCAGTTCTGCTGAGGAGGTTCAGATGGTTTACAGCAGTGATCTTCAACAAGGGGTCAGTGACCCCTAGGGGGTCCTCAGAGTTTCTGCAAGGGGGCCTCCAAATTATTGTTTGCTGTTTAAAAAAAAAAGAATAAATATGTCTTGAAATATTCAATGTTATCAACATGAATCCAACATATTATTATTATTATTATTATTATTATTTTTAGGAAAGGTAAGCTAAGGTAGCAATAAGGTAGCCATCTAAAGATACAGTTAATCTTAAATTTGCTCTAAGCGATGTCGGGTGAAGTTTTTTGTTGTTGACGTTCAAAGTATTGTCAAACAAAGTGGAGGCTAGCTCGCCCCTCCCTCATCCTAATCCCGTCCCCCCCCCCTCCCTTTAGTGCTTCCCAAAACACGCTGCTGTGGTGATGGCTCAACCAACTCCTTCTTGTCGGCTATTGGCTGGAACTCTGTTTGTTAGGGTCCGTAGTGGAGGTTGGTTGGTTGCCAGTTTGTTTTTGTTGCTGTTTGTAGACCCTGGGCTGTCTGCAGAGACCGCTTTTTTAAGGTAAAAGAAAAAAGAGGAATGTGGTAGACTGAATGCATTTTCTAAGTCAGAGAAGGGTAACAAGCCAACTTCACCAAAAAGGCCTTTTGGACAAAGAACTCCCCTTTGTTCCTATTGTGGGACTGTTATCGGCCTCCCACCAATCAGGAGTACTGCATTGTTGAATAATGGGGGAAAAGTTGGCCATTTACAAGCTAAATGGAAGTATGTTTCAGCTACTCACCAAAGCGTAGCTGGCACTGTTTATTAGAAACATTGGCAAAAAGAACATGATGGAGCAACCAAGGTTCTGTCATAGCACTTTGTAAGGTACGTAGAGCTCTCTTCACGACCACAAAGACACAGGTTGGTTCGTAGGAACGGCCGTTTATTGCTTGCTACTTTCTTTAGGCTAATGCATCCACGTCGCGCCATGAGAACGATATTAATGAGCATAGTAAGCACGCCTCAGGAATTAAACATTGCTGAGTTAAACAAAGGTGCAAATTAAGCTTGGCGCAAGGATAAGTAAAGCTTTACATGTAAGACAAAATACCTCGTTGGCTGCTTGTCCTCAAAAAAGGTCTGTAAATCCCTGAATTCCCTTACTCTTCGCCTTGGCCAGTGTAACTCCAACTCAACTCAGCGAGCACCATGACATGTGCTAATGCTAGACTTCGCTGGGTCCATTAACAAATGTATTCCGTCATAGCGGAAACCACAACAGGGAACTTTGGATCAGAGAAAAACGAAAAAACACTATTACATCTAAATTACTTTTTGATTAAACACATTTCCTATACATTGAGTGCATGAAACGATGGATATAAAAATTAAATTTACTGTGAATTGTGCATTAATTATGTATCATAACACATCACATATTTAAACAGCACTTACAGTACGCCAGCAAACGGATGTATCTGGATTAAACCAGGTAAGGAGGGGTCAACACAAATGACCAGAAATAATATTTAAAGTTAACTGAACTGAGAACTGAGAGGCCACCATCCTCTTTCCTCCTCTGTCGAGTGGACATCTTAAGTTGCGGCCGCTTGCTTTTCCGGATAAATTTAGATACTGCTGATTGTAATTTACGCCAGTAGCCAGCAGAACGAAAGAGAGGTGGTGCTGCAAGGACCCTGATGAGAGTGTGAACGTACGACCACATCACACCCATTCTCCACTCCCAAAATTGACCCTAGGTAGAACATTTATTTTAACCACTGAGATACGGGCTTGGCTTGACATCCACTTTCCCATATCTTTCAAAATGCAGATCAGAGCAACAGAAAAGTTACGTTTAATAATCTGGTTTAAGCAGGAGAATACCTCAATGCCTAGATATTTAAACTGCTTAACAATGAGGATGTCAGCAGAGATGGTTGAGTTGCGGGCAGAATCATTTAAATGAAGTAGTATAAGCTACCATACTCCTTGCATAATGATAGAAGGTGAGCAAGAGACTGAACATTTTCCGCAAATAGTGAGAGGTGATGCTGTGTACTACTAATGCATATTGGTGACACCATGATCAACTGGCGAAAGGCTTGAGCCAGCGGCTCTAGAGAAATGACAAATAATGCAGGACTCCAGGGGTAGCCATGGGGGGGGGGATCTAGAAACTGGAAATAAAGAGGAAGAGGTGCGTATGGTTAAGACTCAAGCTGAGGGGTTTGAATAGAAAACTTTTATCATACTGTATGGCAATAATGTTTTATTTTAAAAGCTAAATGTTGTGTGCACCATGAAAGGGTATGTATAAATGTATGTGTATATATATATATATATATATATATATATATAATTTTTTTTTTGGGGGAGGGGTCCCTTGGTCGTGATAAAATCGGGATCTCGATTCACCCTGTTCACAATTTAACTTTGAAATGAAAAAAAGAAAAGAAAAAGAAATGTTTTTTTTTTATGACTTTGATTCTCATTCAATTTTACGAGCCGACTGCATCACAAACACTACTTCTTTCTTCTGTGAGTTTAAAATGAATAAATAATAACAATTGGTGTTATTAATAAAATAGGTTTAAAGCCCTCCCAAGCTGCAGTGCTCTCCCTTCTCTTCATGTAAGCCTCTGTGTTTACAGGCAGGAGGTGATGCCCAATGTGCTATAGGTGCCAAAAAGAATCTATGTTTGGTACTGCCAATCTGTTTTGTTTTTTCATGTTTCCTGTGTGCAATAAACATCACACTTAGAAAAAAATCACGACAGGGAATCATAACACCAATTCCAAGCCAAAAAAATCGTGATTGATATTTTCCCCGATTCGTGCAGGCTTTGTAGTTGGTCTAAAACATGTTAAAGACCCCTGGTTCACAGCATCACTCCATTAATCAGAGTAGTCACAGTGAGTGGAGCTGAGCAGCAGGATGAGGGATTAGTTTCACACTGTGGTAATATCAAACTCCTGCCCTGCCCTCATTCTGTTCTCATGTAATTATCACAGCAACCTTTTTCTCACAGAACACCTCCTCTATTTACCATCTGACATCTTGTCCTAATCACCTCCTCTGTGGGGACACTCTGTTCTCCTGTCTTCTATCCTCTATGTCTTTGCTTTATAAACGTATTTATTTTAGCTTTGCTGCATGGTTGTGAGATTGCGACTTTCACAAAAACACTGTGTTCCCACAAGTCTACCTGGCTCTTAAGACTTGTTAAACCAGCTCTTACATTGGTTTGGCCGCTGAAACCAGCAGTTCTGTGACTGGACTTTTGCCTTTTTGAGGGTTTATGTAGTAAAGTTGACTTAGCACATTTTACATGTGCAAATGTTATTTTTGTATTGATAATCTATTACTCTGTTGAGAAAAAAAGATATTGAACTTTTGCATGTAATGCTGAATTATACAAATACACTTAGACTTCTCTTTATTAATCCTTTTGGGATGACTCCCGCAAGGAAATTGAAATTTCCAGCATCCGTTTTAGCAAGAACAAAAGACAGTATAAAGATAACAAAAATAACAGCAATAATCAGGGAATCTATGTTTACTACTTGGATATAATCGTTTGTTCAAAGTAAGAGAGAAAGTTTGTTCCAGACGCTCAAGAAGTTTTGTCGAGTATCTACGTTTTTCAAGCTTCAGATGTGCCCTAACACTTTCTATCACCTTAGAGTGTGGTTGTGGTTTGACAGTTTTCCAGCGGGTCAACACTAACTGCCGTCCCACTAATGACACAAAGGCCAATGTATCACACTGCCCACCTGGGAGAACCAGCTCTGTTGTCTTGGACTGTAGAGGATTGAAAGACATAATCAAACCTTAAGAGACACAACACATAACCGCTGAAGGTTTTTCAAACTGCAGCAGACAACATTAATGACACTGCCAAAAAGGCCAGCATCGGACCCATCTCCCTACACAACTCTGATGAAATATTTCCCTACTTCTTCCTTCCCCAGCGTCTGGGCTGTGACAACGTGTTGGAGTCCACGCAGCAGGAAGACCCCTGCCTGCAGTGTGGGGGGAGCGGACAGTCCTGCTACCAAGTCAAGAACAGCTTCTCTGTACGCGACATTCCAACTGGTATGCAGGACATTTTTGTCTTACAGATGTTTTCTTTACTACGACATCAGCAAATGAGTTCCCTCTCGCTGAGGTACTAGGAAGCTCTGAGAGAAACGTCACATTTCTTAACCCTCATGTTGTCCTCGGGTCAGATTGACCCGTTTTCCTATATCAATTTTTTTTTTAACTACCCAGAATAACATGATTGATTCCACACAACACTCTTTAGCAAGTACAAATCTCTACTTTCATTAATTTTGGGGTGTTTTATTCAATTTTACAGCATTTGAATATAAGTGTTTTTGAAATAGTATTGATTAAAAGTTGACATATTCCATTCTGTGATTTCCCATCAACATACTGTACATTCCTTTAATTTTAGTCTAAATAATTCCTAATTACTCAAACATTAGGTATAATTTCCTATAAATGAAGTTTATTGACAATAAATTCCAAAACATAACTGTAAAACTAAAGTTAACAAGTTTGTTTTACGTAGTGTTAAACGTCAAAAAAGTGACAAAACATTGAAAAAAGTGTTCAACAAAGGGACAGAAACGTAAGAAAAAGTTAGAAACACTGATAAAAAACGCCAATAAATGTGTTGCTTTTTAATTTGATGGTAAGACAACACAAGGGTTAAGTCTGAGTTTGCAGCATTTTGGAGTTTGTATGCGTGGAAGGAGTAATGTTTCATTTTCATCTCAGGCTACAACCAGATGTTCATCATCCCTGTTGGGGCCACCACCATCAGCATCAGAGAAACAGTGGCCACACGCAACTACCTTGGTGAGTTTTTTCTATCAAAGGATCAGCAGGGTCACACGGAATCTGCAGAAGCAGAATGTCACACACTTCTCTGCGGATTGTCTTCAAATTTCCCACCAATTTTCAGTAGATTTTCACCAGACAACAAATCACAATGTTAACACATCTCCATCCTTAACGGCAAAACAGGCAGTCCACTAAATTCTGCAGTTTTTCATTGTGGATCAGTGCTGAAAATAGTTCACGGCTTGTTTGTTATTCTGTATTATGTTTGTTTGGATTCTGGACATGTAATGACCGTAACCTCTGTGCACGGCCAGCTATCAAGAACCTGCGTGGTGAGTACTACCTCAATGGCCACTGGGTAATTGAGTTTTCCAGGGCGACACGCATTGCTGGAACAATGCTGTACTACCAGCGAGGAGCTGAGGGGGACAACGTCCCAGAAACCATCATCGGCCGAGGCCCCACCACTGAGCCCCTTGTTGTTGAGGTAAGATTGTACATACACTGAGACAGACAGCGTTGGTCTTTCAAACTTGACTTCAAATATTTAACTCCAAATCTGTCCTTCAAGCATTTATAATCAATATGTTTTATAATAACAAAGGCTTTTCAGGATCAAATGTAAAAACAACTGTGCAGTTACAAATGAAAATATGACTGTGCAAATCCGAACGATAACGAAGACACTAAGTAAAACACCTTAGAACCATGTGTCCACCGCACGGAGCCTTTTTTCCGCCGTAAAACTAGCAAAAGGGGATTTGGACAAGTCCTAAACGCACCTGCGCCGTGCGCTTCACGCCGTGCGCTTAGATCTTTAAAATAGGATCACTAGTCTCATTAGATTTATTACAATATGTAACACATAACACAACACATATATAATAAAAGATCCATACTTGGCACCTGTTTACCGATACCTTATTGCCCCTGAAAATTCTATGCAATATCAATTTTTCCCCCACCCCTAATTAAAAGTGATCCAACCACCACTCACGTGACACAAGAGTTGGGGGAGAGCAGGCAACAGGCAACTAGAAATCCAAACCATACATCTTTTTTTTTGCACATTAAGGTGTTTTATTGCAATATAGTTATTAGATTATAAGTCATACTGTTGACAAGTAGGAGTTTGGACGCATTCTAGGAACATTTACAACCTCTAAGGACCATGAATATACCCAGCACACTGCAGGGAAAACTGACTGGGAAATAGGTTGTTTTGGACAAAAGCAGTTAAGAAGAATATTTCATGGCATGACTAGAGTTAGAGGAAAGGTAGTCTCCCATTGCCAGATCTATATCCACAGCGCTGCTGGGGAAAGGTCAGTGAATCAGAAAATCTGGAAGGATATGTCCTCCGAGGACCAGGAACCTGGCCTTTGGACCAAAAATGTTTGACAGACTGACAAAAGAATATGAGTGAATGATCTCAGTCTTTTGTGAATGGAGTTTAATCTTAATGTCCAACCCTGTCGTCTCAGCTGATCAGCCAGGAGCCCAACCAAGGAGTGGAGTATGAATTTTATCTTCCCAATGGACGCTCCAGAGAGGGCTACTACTGGAGCTTTGGATCCTGGTCTTCCTGCAGCAGAGAGTGCGGATCAGGTCAGAGTCTCAGAAAAACACAGATAATAATTTAAAAACCGCCTGAATGCAGACCAATAAAGTATTTCTCATCCAGGTTCTTGGAAAAATGATACAAGTCAGTTGTCTTTCTCCTCCTTCATTAGGCTACCAGTCTCGTTTGGTCTTCTGCACCATTGATAACGAGGCCTACCCTGACTATCTCTGTGCATCTCTGCCCAGGCCACAAACCAACCGCACATGCAACTCCCACGCATGCCCACAGATCCGCAGGTAAACTACACGTGATGTGACATTTCAGTAGACTTTGGCAGAATTTTATGAAATCAAAAACATCCAAAGGTCATTTTTGTTCCATTGTAAGTGTTACTATTTTGTTTGTGCTCATAAAAGTGCAAAAACTAAGCTTGAGAGCAGCTTTTTGACTGTTGTCGGTGTGTTATCATGACTGTCTGAAAGGATGGCGTACCTGTATCCACCACAGTTGTGGGAATCCTCTGAAAGACCCAGGGCCTATTTGTTCAGGTAACCCAGGGTCTGGGGTCGTAGTCTTAGAGTTTTAGTTTTAGATGACTGCAAACACAAAGGGGGGAGATCTAATGTCAATTTTAATAACGTATTAGCTATTCTATCGTTCATGTTGACGCCTGGAAAATGAAAAATCTGTATGTCAGTCACGTAAACCCAAAGTGCTTTACATTAAAAAGAGCGTTCACAAGTGTTAATAGAAATAGGAATACACAACAAGACATACAAGTGTGATCAGACAAATTCAATGCCAGGGAAATGCCTGAGAAAATAAATAGGTTTTGAGTTTGCTTTTGAAGGTGGACACAGTTGTGACGGACCTTAAGCTAAGTCTAAAAACTGTATTCAAAAGTAAGTCATACAGTTTGATTAAAATGTCCGTCTGAAAACTCTCCCCCTTAAGATGTGTTTGAGTCTGTAGCGTGTGAGTTTAGCGCTCAGCCTGTTCCTCCATGGGGGTGCAAACAAAGCCAACAGTCCAGCTCAGAGATCTCCTTTCAAACTTTTAATGATCCTCATATGTCCTGAACACACTCAACGTCTCTCTCCATGGAGACCGAGTGGTGATTTAATGATCAGAGCCCCCCCTCTTTCTTTAACCTCTCAACCTGTGGCCCCTGTACCCAATCCCTGAGCTTGGCTGCTGCCTGATTGCTTTAGCAAACTGTAAACCTCTCTGTCCCTGTGCATTAGTTCAGCTGCTGTGTTGTGAAGTGTGCGTTAAAAGGTTTTAGGTCGTCGTGCAGGGGGGTGTTGGGGATTGTGTACATCTGATTGGCAGTGGGGTTGGTGGTAAATAGCTGGGGCTTCAGTCAGTGACTCTGTGGTATTTCCTGCTTCTTTTCTTTCATGCTATTAAATGAATTGTATGATAAACACCTGAAATAAAATATTGTAATGTTGCTTTTTGAGTAGAAGCATTGTCTGTTGTTCCAACACCGATGGAGGGTTAATGGTGATGTTTCTGACTTGTGTATGTGGGTTAAAGTTGGGGCAGAGATGTTCTTTTCAGTCTTTGTAATTGCTGCTTCCAATAATCAGTGTCTGTTCACACTAACCACGAGATATAGAACACTTTCTGTGCTTAAGCCGAGGAAGACTGGTGGCTGGTTTCTCCAAAAGGATGTGTTGTTTTTAAAGGTCCCATGACATGGTGCTTTTTGGATGTGGCCTTGACCACTTTGCTTGTTTGAAAGCCATGATGTCTCTCCCTCATGGGTGGGCAAAATTCTCTGGGCGGGTAAAGCAGAGAGAGGGGAGGTAACCTTTCTCCTTTTGACCTCATAAGCAGAGAGATTCCAGATCGGTCCATCTGAGCTTTCATTTTCTCAAAGACAGAGAAGGATACCCAGGGCTCGGTTTACACCTAGCACCATTTTTAGCCACTGGGAGACCATAGGCAGGCTGGGGGAACTCATATTAATGTTAAAAAATGTTCATGCCATGGGACCTTTAACATAATCCTGTCTATTAGATTAGTAAAATGGTCAGTAGCTCTGTTAAAACAATGCCTCCTTTAATACGCTTGCATTTCATTGAAATGGTTTCATTCCAAAACACTGCTATGAATCTGAACTAAAAGCTGGTTATTTAAGGTAAATATTAATTTACTGCTGTTGACGGACAGAAATTACATCAACACAAATGTGTTGTTTGAAGTTGGGCATTAACAAGGGTTAGGGTTAAAAAGTGATCTGGTTCCAGCTTCTTACATTTTAGGAGTTGCTGCTTCTCTCTGTTGAATAGGGTTGAAAATGAAACGTCTTTAGGTTCTGCTCTGTTGGTCAGACAAAACATGCAAGAAATCGGTCAGTCTAGGAAATTTTGATGGACATTTCCCCCCAACTATTTGATTTGACAGTTGTGATTTGCATATATTCAATACAGACGTTTTACTTTAAATAGTAACATCACACCAGGCTAAAATAAAACTTCTCTGATGGCTGGCTGTATGCTCTGTAGTACCTGTAGTCACAGCAAACAGACAGGTCCTGGCATCCTGGTGTACACTTCTACATCGCTGCAGCAAGGGGAGACCTTAAACCACCGGATGTCAGTCAAAGACAGAATTTCAAGGGCTGTTTCAAGTTGCTCCTTCCCTTCCCCTGAGTGGCTTTGTCACTTTTCAGGCCGCCATTGTAAGCGTAGCACCAAAATGCAACCTAGGGTCTTTTTGTGAATGTACCCGAGTCAAATTTTTTTTTAAGAGCATAATTAGGTCTAAAAAGCCAAGATATTGGTGAGTGGAAAAACCAACAGTTAACGTGAGTTGAAACCTTTCTTTTTAGTAAACTCTGTGTACACAAGCGATGTTCTCAGTGCTGAGTTCATGTGTAGAGCCCCAGGTGGGACTTGGAGCAAAGTCTCATGTTGTGTCATTTAAAAAAAATAGTTTTTTTTGATGCTATTATAGCAATGCCCCTACCTGTCTCTTTCAAAAGGCCATTTGACCAAAAAGGAGAACACAATAAATCTTAAAAGTTAAGTTAATTATGCTTTTAAATGAGAGTTTGACTCAGCTACATTCACAAAAAGACAATAGGTTGTATTTTGCTGTCCAGAAATATTTGCCTCTCTGAGAATGGCACACTAAATATTGTATTAAGACATTTGAAAAACAACGTTTTGGCATGAAACTGTCTTCATTTTCTCTGCACTGCATTCTTGCATCTCCTGACTTCTGTTTCCTGTCTCTCCACTCCTCACACTGGCTTTCCCCAGCTGGAAAACCGGCGAGTGGAACACCTGCTCGGTTACCTGTGGTGGAGGCTCTCAGGTGCGCAGTGTGCAGTGCGTCTCCCATGATGCCGCTGGGCCCCGCGTGGTGGAGGATGCCATTTGTGCCTCCAACGCCGAGGCACCGCCCTCTCTGCAGACCTGCAACATGCAAAAGTGCGCAGAGTATCAAGTGACTAGATGGAGCGCGGTGAGTGAACCGGTGAAACTGATTCAAATGAAAGCAAAAAAACAATATGGGCCTTATAAGATAAGTGAAAAACAAGTTATATATACTGTATATAAAGGTATATATATAAAATTAACCTGATATTAAAAAGATCAAAGATTAAAAGAAGATAAAAATGATTGTAAAGATTTTATTAAACAGGTCAAAAAGTTTCTTCAAGCAGCAGAGTACACATCCTTCACTTTAGCACAAAAGAACTTATCTTAAAAAAATATCTTTATAACAGAGGTCAGAGTGTTTTTGTTAAAGTTTGTCTTGTATTTATCTATGCGGAGAACAGATACTTAGCTCTGTAACTGAATAATTTTCAATAAAGTCTTACATGTAAAGCCAACATTACATGAGAAGCCCAAACTGAAGCTAGAAAAGTCTGATACTGTAAGCCTAAAACGCACACTAGATGCAACACATTTTAATAATGAGTGCATTGGATAAAACTACAGACTCTTAAGGAACACAAGCTGCAGAGTTTAGTCCAGTTTTTTCTTTTTAAATAATGCATGCTGTGTTGTCTTTTTCTTTTCTTGCACTTAATTTGAATCATATCAAACAGCATAACCATTCAAGCGTAATGGATGTAATACAATATATGCTGTTGTGTTCCCAGTGCTCAGTGACCTGTGGTTCAGGTGAACAGACCAGGGAAGTCACCTGTGTTGGTTCAGCAGGAATGAGGCTGGAGGAAACATCCTGCAGCGCTCTGCTCCGCCCGACTGGCGTCCGACCCTGTGAGATGGCGGCCTGCCTGAGACAGATCAGCTGGCACGTGGGAGACTGGGGACTGGTGAGAGGGGATAGGGAACAGCAAGCAAAAACAACACAGGGACACTCATGTGCAGTCACTAGAGTTGTTCTGATACTAGTATCAGAAATGTCTCCGATACGACCTAAAATGCTGGTATCGGTATCAGCGAGTAAGCCAGTCAATGCACCGATCTAATATAAAATAATTGTGCCCTGAAAAAAGCAAGATATAATAAATGAAAGTTCTATGGCATTCTGTCTCTGTAAACTCTCTATGTATTTGTTCATGTTTTACAACCCATCCCATGGCATGAAAATGTCACTTTATGAGGTTTTTTAACATTAATATAAGTTCCCCTATGGTCCCCCAGTGGTTAGAAATGGTGCTAGGTGTAAACCGAGCCCTGGGTATCCTGCTCTGCCTTTTGAGAAAATGAAAGCTCAGATGGACCAATCTGTAATCAGATTACCTCCCCTTTCTCTGCTTTACCCGCCTAGAGAATTTGGCCCACCCATGAGAGAGAGACATCAAGGCTTTCAAAGGAGCAAAGTGTTAGTTGGTCCTCCAAAGAGCAACATGTCATGAGACCTATAATCTAAACCAGACCATACAACAATGAAAGCAATCATGTTACATCCAAACAGGGTTAGTAGTATACAGCTTTTAAAGCATAATAACATACAGTATATACTGTATATATATATTTACTGTATATATTGTCAGTATCGGCTGATATGTAAGCGGCAGCGGTTATTGTGGCTGAATGTGAGGTAATCATTTCTGTCTCTCTCGGTTTTCCTTCAGTGCTCCAAGAGCTGTGGCTCCGGGTCCCGAGAGCGACAGGTGATCTGCTCTGACCGAGAGAGGAACCTGTACCCTGTGAGCCAATGTAACGCCCACCCCAAACCCTCCACCATGGAGCGCTGCAACACCCAGTCCTGCTACAGTCCACAGGGTAAGTGCGTTCAACACCAGCTTTTAAACTAGCTCCTCCTTGCTCCTGCAACATGCATTGACTGTATTTGAAGATTGCCCACATTGCTTGCATAATTTTGCACTTTGTCAATGTTATGTGTAAATTTTCTACTTTAACTGTTTTTCAGAATAATGTACTTCATATTGCATTTCGATCAGAATAAGAATCAGAATACTTTACTGATTTCCTCAGGGAAATTATTAAGTTGCAGTTTCTCAGTCAAATAAGTAAGTGAGAAAAACTATTAAGTATAAAGTAACATAGGTGAAAAATAAAAGTAAAGTAAGATAAGGTTAAAAAGATTACATTCCTATAATATACAATGGATGGTAATAAATCTAATGAGACTAGGGATCCTTTTTTAAAGATGTAAGCGCAGTGAGTGAAACGCATGGCGCAGGTGTGTTCAGGGCGTGTCCAAATCCACTTTTGCTAGTTTGACGGCGGAAAAAAGGGTCCGTGTGCCCGGCGCATGGTTGAACATAGTGTCTTCATAAATTCATGGGTGTGTTTTGGGCGTAACATGCAATCAACCAATCAGAGTGTCGTCTCCCATTCCCTTTAAAAGACAGGCACGTTTGTACCTTGCTATTATGATGGCAGATGTGCACTGTCATATTTTCATTTTTAATCTTTTGCATGTGTGTGTGTGATGCTGTACATCCCTGTGTGTGTGTGTGTGTGTGTGTGTGTGTGTGTAACAAGCATAGTGTGTGCACAGTGCATAAGCCTAGGTGCATTTTACTAATGCGCTGTTAAAATAACAACGAGATGCTGTGCTAGGGACTTTAGACCAGGTTTTTGTCTTCCTAAAAGAAATACTGAAGCGCACACAGCAATTCAGGTTCTATGTTTGTAAATGAGTTCTGACAATAAGTTCTGGAGTAAAGAATAAATGACTGAATCAACAAGAACAACACATTATCATAACTCCTGTCACTGTCAGCCCTCACTAACATTATTATTGAAAATGTAAAACTTAAAATGAAGAACATTTGCGTTTCATTTTGACCAGAATTTCAAAAAGCCAACCAATTTTCTTTGTGAATGAATAATGTATTTGTTATGATTTTTTAATTTTTATTGGGGTTATTTTTCCAGTCTTGCTTCCTTGTGTTTGTTCTTGGTTTCCTCCCCCGTCTTGTGTGGTTGTCTCTGTCTGGTGTTCCCCTGGGTGTCTCTTCTGTTTCCTGTTTTGTTTTGGTAGTATGGTTTCCTGTCTTGTCTAGTGTTGTCTAGCTTTACGTTGGTCTGTCTGATTGTCCTGCCCCAGCCTAATGTGATTCACCTGATGGCTCACCTGTTCCCTGTTATCTCGTTACCTCTTGTATTTAACCCCTGTGTTCCCTTTGTCTCGTGTTGGATCATTCTTGTTTGTCAGCCAGCTTGTGCCACGTGTTTGCATTGTAAACATGGACGTTCCAGACCTCCCCGTCTGTTTTTCCCCGTGAAGTTTCCTGTTTTTTTTGCATTTTCTCCTGCCCCTGTCATTTGGGATTTTGGCTTTTCCCTGAGACTGCTCCCTTCCCTTGTGGATTGTTTTTTGTTAACAGACTTCAATATATACTTGTTTACCTGCTCCTGCCTCCCTCCTTATCTCTGCATTTGGGTCCTCACCATATCACCCCGTCACAGTATTGTAACTAAACAAATGTTCTTATTTAAAATGCAGGGAGCATGAGTATACCCGCCCCTATATTAAATTCCCAGAAAGGCAGGCACATTTTAATTATTAAAGGCCAGTTATTTCATGCATCCAGGATACTATGCATCCTGAGAAAGTTCCCTTGGTCTTTTGGAATTAAAATACCCCCCCCCACATCATCACCTACCATTCACCATACCTAGTCATGGGGAACTTTCTGAAATAACACTATGCCAAGAAGACCACACCATGCATCTTCTTAGTTAATTCCTCCCAAGTGATCTTTTTCTGTTATAGTTTTTTTAATGTAGAATTTGTACTAGAAATCCCAGACATGTCTGTTGTTTTGCGCAGTTTTTTCAGGGCTCTGTCTACAGCACCTTTCTGTTAAAAAAGTGTGAATCATGAGTTGAGTGTATCGTTTTAATCATACTGCGCTCTCGTTGTTGTGTTTTCATGTACGTCTTTGTGCAGTGGTTCCCAGCATCCAGGACACGCAAGGACACGACACCACACAGACTGTTTTCCAGCCCTACGTGCCAGACCACGCAACAGGTTGGGCTTCTCTAGCTCTAAATATATCTTTTCCCCTTTAACTCATCAGCAATATCCCTCTAATGACTGAATAATAAATTCTCACGCTCCAAGCAAATCTAGCAAATGTCCCTAAACTTAATCATACGCCAAAGAGTAAAAATGTTTTAGGACAAGACTTGAAGTGCCCTCATTAAGAAAAAAAATCCCCTTTTTCTCTGATTTGGGGTGTTATTTTGTGTCTCTGGTGCTTCCACACACATACAAACTTGGAATAATAACTATCCATGGTGTTTTGAGTGAGATCAGACAATCTTAGGTTCCTGGAGGAGAGATGTACGGGAAGGAGATCAGCAATATATAAAGCGGCCAATCCATGTAATGCCTTAAAAACAAGAAACATTACCTTAAAACGGGTCTATATTTGATCGGTAACCAGTGAAGAGAAGCCAATATCGAGAGGTATGATCCCTCCATCTGGTGCCAGTCAACAATCTAGCAGCCGCATTCTGGACAAGCCACAGGCGTGATATGTTTATATTATGTATGTATAGTATACGTATATATAAATAGTATGTATATATTATATTACCATCTCGTTAATGCAGCTTTTATGGTTCGTACCAATTAAAACAAACTGTAGGTGTTATTGCACCCTAATAATGGCTTCCCCTCACTTCCCCTGCACCCCCTCCTCTCCTCTGATATAACTCCTGTCACTATGTGCC
>NC_048426.1:22907-30535 GCF_013103735.1 Etheostoma cragini | reverse complement strand
TAAGTGTTAACGAGCAGTTGGACAGGTGTACCTAATAAAGTGGCCGGTGAGTGTATATATATATATATATATGTGTGTATATATATATATATATACAGATAAGAAACTGAAGATTATAGACACAAAATTCCAAACTCTGAGAATCTTTAAATATTGTATTCTTTAATATATAATACATGTGTGTAGCTGTAATGTAATGAAATGAAACAGCCACTAACTGCCTGTTATGTTATTTCTCTTAGGTTCAGTATTGAGCGGTCAAGCTCATCTTTGCTAGTAATGCGAGCGGGACAAACTGCCACACTGTCCTGCACCATCGTCCCTTCCTCAGCGCTTCAGTCTGTCAACATTCAGTGGACTAAAGATGGACACACCCTCAGTGACTCCAGGTAATTATCCCACTGCTCTGCTAATGGATGCACAGTATCTGCTAAACATCTGGTTGGGTTTTTAAGCAATTGTCAAAGTCCAGAGAAAAGAGACACAAAACCAGGGGGTCTGGGGGTCCTCTGACAGAAAAAATGTTCCTGCATTTCTACATACATTTAGGGACTATGATGATACAAAATCCAGGAATAATTAAGTTGGTCATAATGATAAAATCTGCCTGAAAGTATAGTACTAAAAAAATGTATAAGAAAAAGAGGCCTTACTTTCTTCATTGATTATAAAGGGGCTGATAGCCAAGACTCGAGAGAATCATTTTATATAATCTAAAATGTTCACCATTTGAAAGTGGGGAAGACACAAACGGGATTTTGAAAAGTGTGTGTGTGTGTGTGTGTGTGTGTGTGTGTGTGTGTGTGTGTGTGTGTGTGTGTGTGTGTGTGTTTGTGTGTGTGTTTTTTTTTGGGGGGGGGGGCATGCCCCCCTTGTCCACAGTGAAATTAAGGCCTCAGGTTGACTGTCTGCTGTGTTTTAGGTATAGCCAACAGCCAGACGGCACTCTGACCATCGGCTCTGTGAAGTCTTCAGACTCCGGCATGTACACATGTACCGCCTCCACCCAGCAGCAGCTGGAGCAGAAACAGCTGCAGCTCAGAGTCCAAGGTCAGCTCCATGGTTTGCCATCAAACTGAACACACAACATGCAGTTTGGACCGTGATCATGAGCAGTGTTATAATGAAAAGTACAAGTACAATTACTTTGTTACTGTATTTAAGTTGGATTATCGCGTAACTGTACTTTACTTCGTAATTTATATTTCAGGAATTGTTTACTTTTACGCCACTACATTTACTAAAAGAAATGCATATTTTTACTCAAATTTTCCCTAATTATCTGTTTATGACATAACACTTTTTATATGTATACACTGTCATGGTGCGTGGTCCCGGAAGGCTTGTATCATGTGGCTGCGCCTACAGTTTGTTTATCTGGGATCCTCATTAGCTCCTGCATTGGAGGTGCTATTCTTCCTGAGGTTCTTACAACTCACTTGAAAATGTGGCAATGCAATAATAAAATACACATAACAGCATCATAAACAAAGACAAAAAAACATACACTATCATTTCATGACAACTCATATAAAGTAACAGAATACACACACACAGCTCCACCATTGCAGTCATCCTTACATCCTTAGGTTGAACAACCAGCCTTAACCAGGTTAAGCCTCAACCAATGTTTCATTGTATACTCAACTTCTCTTATCAATAGATGTGTTTTAACTAGCTTTTAAATCTTTTTATTGCTTTCTTGTGTTATATGTTCAGGTAACACATTCCATTCTTGCATTGCTCTACACGTGACTATTCGTACAGTATTTGTCTGTGCTTTTGGTAAAGTTAAGTAAAGACAGTGTTGTTATCATTACTTAGAATTCCTCATGGGGGGTAGAGAAACTACGCACTGTAGCTTCAAGAAGGTGTAAAAACCCTGAAAATTTGCTTTACAATAAGTATGCTACAATAAAGTTTATGATCAAAGTTTTTCTTTAAACTTTTCCTCCTTCGTCTAAGACTTAAGCACGTTTAATATCAGAAATTTACTTCAGAAACAAATCAGAAATAAGAAATAAGTACAGTAAATATCAGATACTTTAAGACTTTTACTCAAGTAATACTCTAAAAGGTGACTTTTAGTCATTTTCTGGTAAGACACTTACGCTTTTACTCAAGTACTGCTTTCAAGTCCTTTACATGAGACTGATCATGAGTACTCATTTATCGATGTTGTAGTTTCATTATTAAGCTCCAGCAGAGAGCAGTGTACAGTTTATAAGTGACATGAGAATAGACAGTGGGTTCTGTTCTGAAAATATTCTAAATTATTATCCCTAGAATAATTCAGAATAGTTCAGTGTGGGTTTATAAGGGTGTAAGGATATTTAGACTAAAAAAACAACCTTATTTATATATTATTAAAATGATTTTGTTGTCGTTTTCTTATCCAGCTGACCTAAAGATCACCACAGCTCCCAATAACATCCAGGTGTCTGAAGGCAGCACAGCGTTACTCCCCTGTGTGGTGTCAGGAGACAACGTCAACATTGGCTGGTCCAGGTAACCATTATTTGGGTGGGTGGGGTGGAGTGGGGGGTAAAGTCTGGCTTTTAATATTTAGCAGTGGTTTTACAATTTCATTCTTTTGTTTCTTTGTAACCTTTTCTGATTTCTGTTTTCTATGTTGGCTCTTTCTATTGTATGATGGGGTTTTACTCATTCTGATGCTAAGCACTTTGGAGACCTGCTGGTTGCTGTAAAGTACTATATAATACATTTTGATTAATTGATTGATAGATACAGCATTGCGGGGTTTGTGTCCAGTTCAAATAAAGAAGTAATCAATCATTGCATTATAATGCTTAATTTTTATCCTAGTTATCCTCTGAACTGCACTTCTGGAGTTTAGTTTCAAAGTCAATTATATTTAACAATTGTAAAAGTGACACAAACTAAATAACGAAAGGACATTAGTAAACTAAAAGGGTTTCTTATTCAAAAGTTATTTAGGTGATATTTGTCTTCCAAAATAAAAGAAAAAAGGGAATTGGAAGTTCCCAAAGTTTCCAACTCATAACTACGGTTGGGTATAGTTTGGATTTTAAAACGAATCCGATTCCTAAACCGATTCCTAAAAAACTGAAACATGACATCAAAGAAAGTCCCTTTATACAGTTTTTATTTTTAAACTGAAAATTAAATTATATTTAACACTATATTAACTTTACAATACTACAATAATTGAACAATAAATAAGAGTTGCAGTATTACCAAGTAACAAAATAAATGTTGAGTTGGTATGCTAACCAGAGCCCAGAGGGAAAATATGGCATTTTAAAAGTAGCCTACATTTACGGTAGCTACGTAACGGTAGACTACAGAGAAAGTGTGGTATTTTTTTATATTAAAAATATTTCAGTCAAAACATTTAGTGGAGGCGACATGAGGAACCGAAATATGCGTTTTAATTGGTCCGATTCCTACTGGTTGCGTAGGATGCAGTTCCATATTGGAACAGGGTTTTGGTACCCAACCCTACTCATAAATCCTCTAAACACACAAGCTCAAACTTGCAATAAGTTCTAATGTCTGCTGTGGAGTTCAAATAATTTAAAAAGAAAAAGAAAGTTTTGTAAAAATAAGGACACAAAGCGTTAACTGTCTGTCTCCTCTTTGACCACAGGAATGGCATTCCAGTGCGTCCAGACGGGCGTACCATCCTGATGTCCTCTGACGGCAGCCTGATCCTGAATAACGTAAAGCCATCAGACGAGGGCACTTACACCTGCAACGCTTACACTGGCATCTACTCTGTGAGTGCCACGGCCGAAGTTAGAGTCTCTAAAGACACACAACAAGGTGAGGAGAAAATGTTTTATGCACACATTTGCAACATTCAATTTAATTCAATTCAATTTTATTTATAGTTTAAAATCATTACAAAAGTTATCTTGAGACACTGTACGGATAGAATGGGTCTAGACCACACTCTTTAACCTACAAAGCCTCAACAATTCTGGTAATTCCCCCAGACAGACCCAGGCTCTTGGTAGGCGGTGTTTGACAGTGCCGGTTGTCACAATAAAGATAATGGAACATTGACTACAAATAGTAGTTATAGTAGTTCATGTCATAGCAGGGCATTGCAGGGTGTTACAGGGTGTAGCGTGGCATACCACATCAGAGCATAGGTGGATGCAGCAGGGTTCAGCAGGACGCAGCTGGCATCGCAGAACTTAGCAGGGTGGAGCCCGGGGTGCAGCAGGACCATGGCGCCAGCTTTAACCAGGATCTTGTTCCCATCCTAACCCAAGGAAATATGCTGGGCGAAAACATAGTGCCCATTGGAAAAAAAATCGTCATTGTTTGAACCAGACTCCCCAGTTTCTCCTTGTTTGTATTCGTGAGTGTGATACACAATCAGAAAGAGGTTGCTTTTGGGCTTTAACATCTCAATAAGAATTAGTTTTAGCTTCTGGTTTATCAGAAACAATGCTTTAACCTCTTATTTTAAAATCAGCAGCCCTAAGCCGGGAAGATTTTTTTATTGTTTCATTTCAGTAATCTCACTTCCACTATTTGAATCACTGAAAGAAAATGGGAGATATAGGCAACAATTTAGAGATGAAGCACCACACCGATGAGGCAGATTTTTTCAGGATGTTAGTAGATGTCAGTTTTGTACCATGCAGGGGAACAAACAAGCAGAAACAAAGTGTGACAGTGTAACACTCCGTATGTTTACATGCACGTCAATATTCCACTATTATTCCAAATATGACAATTTTTCTAATTTGATACAAGTCAAAACAGAATATTCTGGTTGGATATTCTTAATATATTTCCCCAAATATAGTAATTTCCGATTAAGACGCGGGATATTCTGGCATTATTCGGGTTTCAGAGGCCATAGAGATTGGCATGGGTAACTGTCCATAAAATCATCCCTCAATGCAAATCAAGCCAGCTATTAAGCTAACGGAAAAAACACCATGCCAATCTCTCAGATTAAAGTCATTAAGTCATTAAGATCATCTTCCATAAGATGTTTTTTCATAATATATATATATATATATATATATATATATATATATATATATATATATATATATATATATATATATATATAAATATATATTCATCATTTAGAATGACAAATTAATGAAAATTTTAAACATAAAATAAAACCAGACGGTTAACCATGGTATGAGTGTTTGTGTTACATAGTCTGTCCACAAGAGGACGCTCTACATCGTCCCTGTTGGCAACACAGAGTATATTTTTTGTTATTGTGTTTTGGAACAAAGGACTTTAAGTTTCATATCTTAAGTTTGTATTTTTACATACACTTTATTCATCAGAACTTTAGAATGTTCCTCTGCTGTTGTGGCAATAAAACAAATCATTATCATATTGTAATGGCCAATTTGGCTATTTGCGTTTCGTATGGGTTTGGTGTGGGTGTGTGCGGTTGGTCTGTGTAGGTAGTTGTTTGTTACGTCACCTGCGCACCTGTTTGTGGGTTCTAATTAGAGATTATAAATTGAATCACAGGTGAGGTGGATGGGAAATCTGGATCTGGGAAGCCACACAGTTGTTCAACCTCAGCTGTGTGAGAGTAATGTTTTTAGATCTTGCCGTTCTTGGCTTTTAATCACTTAAGTCGGTCTTTTTGTATGTGCTTTTATCTTAAAATGTGTACAATAAAGGATTAAACGTGCGACGACGGCGGACCTCATTATTTGCACCAGCAAGAGTTGGAAAGGGCTTCAGATTTCACCCAGTGGCATTATTTGTGGACAGATTGCCGAAACACATATTATTTTAGTGAGAACTCATAAATAACTACAAATAACTAATGTTAGGGAAATCTGTTTATGTTTTGTAATGTGTTTCTGGATTTCTTTTTAAAATATATATTGGAGTATGAGAATATTTGATTTTAAAATAACCAAATCTTTGTATTGGTATCTGCCTTAAAAATCCTTCATCAGTCGGGCTCTAGTCTCAATCTGGGTTGTTACTGCAGGCTTTTTGGTCAGCTCTATGCGTTGCTATGGTTTCTGTCCACAAAGCAACCAGCCAACAGTTTGCAAGGCTGCAGACCCGATAAGAAGGAGAAACACAGCTACTTTTGAACAGGATCAAAGACTTGGATATCAACAGGTATTTGGATCTGCGTGCACATATCGCAACACTGACCTTTTCAAGAAGCTAGTTGAAGGAATGAACGTGGGACGCTGTGTTTGCACGGTCCAACAAGTCCACCACCCCTGGAAACCTTAGAATAAATCTTGTTCTGCACGGCTACATGTAAACGGAAATATTAGTGGAATATTCACTTTCATTAGCCACGCAAACAGCTTAGTCGGAATATCATCTTTTTGGGAATTAGGGCATAAATTGGAATATTAAATGTTTGTGTAAACGTAGGCCTACTAATTGTGATTCACGTATGTTCATTTATGAGGAATTCACTTTACAGAACACTTTGTATGTTTTTGTTGTCTTTTGATGTATTGTGAATATGAATGTTATGGATGTATTTAGCTTATTCTATCTCATGTAATATTACTATGAAATAATAGACCCCAAGAAGAGTAGCTTCTGTTTAACCCTTGTGTTGTCTTCCCATCAAAATGGAAAAACCCCCCGCTTTTTAATAAATATTTTTAACCTTTTCTTACGTTTTGGACCCTTTTTTCAATGTTTGTCGCTTTTTTGACGTTTGAAACTATGGAACACCAACTTATTAACTTACGTTTTACAGTTATTTTTTTAATTTATGGTCAATGAACCTCATTTTTAGGAAATTATACTTAATGTTTGAGTTAGAAAAGCAGAAATTACGAATTATTGAGACTAAAATGAAAGGAAAGTATGTTGACGATGATCACAGACTGGAATATGTCAACTTTTACTCAATACTATTTCAAATTCACTTCAATTTTTCTCTCCAAATGCTATAAAATTGAACAACATAACCTGAAAGTAGAGATCTGTACTTGCCAAAGAGCCTGGAATCAATCATGTTATATTGGGTATTGAGCTGATTTTATGGGGCACTAAAAAGAGGAAATGTCTTTCAACTGTGCTGCAGGTGATGATGTGCCTCCAGAATGCATGGACCAGCCGGAGCTTGCCAACTGCGAGCTGATTGTTTACGCTCGACTTTGCTCCAACTCGTACTACTCCAGCTTCTGCTGCGCCAGCTGTACCCGGCACTCACAGAACAACGGCAGGTTGGGACGGCGAGGCTGAAGCCGCACAGGGTTTAAAAACTGTGGGACGGGCACGGGACGGGAAATGTTGAAGCTGTTTTTGGGAGGACTGCATTTAAAACTGAACTTTTGCCTCCAAACATTCATTTCTGACCAGGTTGTGCAGAATCGCAATGAAGGCTGTGCAATTAGTCGAATTGTAATCACAAAAACAGTGTAATCAGAAAAAAATGACACATTTGCACATTACGTTTTGCAAGTAAACTCTTGTGTCCTGAATTTAAAGTAAAGGGAATGTTTGTTGAACCGTTTCTCTGTTTTTTAAAGGGGTGCTATGCAGTTTTGGCCATTTCTTCATTTCTTTCTCTAAAGAGCCCTCCTTACAGGTTTCTCTATAGAGCCCCCCCTACAGGTTTTCCTACAGAGCCCCCCCTACAGGTTTCTCTAGAGAGCTCCCCC
>NC_048426.1:21174-22807 GCF_013103735.1 Etheostoma cragini | reverse complement strand
CCTTTCAGCCGGGCTTGTAGGA
Source organism: Etheostoma cragini (assembly GCF_013103735.1). Classification (NCBI taxonomy): domain Eukaryota; kingdom Metazoa; phylum Chordata; class Actinopteri; order Perciformes; family Percidae; genus Etheostoma; species Etheostoma cragini. Next base: position 22,785 of record NC_048426.1, on the reverse strand, counting down.
CGGTCTAGTGTTTAAAGGTCTGATCCTTTCAGCCGGGCTTGTAGGACGGTCTAGTGATTAAAGGTCTGATCCTTTCAGCCGGGCTTGTAGGACGGTCTAGTGTTGGCTAGGACAGATTTTATGAACTATACATGTTTTTTGTGCAAAACAAAACTAGTAACTAAAGCTGTCAGATGAATTTAGGGGAGTAATTACAATTTACACTGTGTTTTTGTTAGAAATCACTACACACAGGCCTGAACTACACACACACACACACACACAAACAACCGATTCATGGAAATGAAGAGATGTCAGAGTGAGGGGGCTACCAATCTACACTTGGTACTTTGGTCCATACTGGGACTGGAACCTAACTCCCTCCGGACTGAGCTACTGCCACCTCAAGTAGAAGAAAGTGGCATGAAAAGAAAAGACTCAAGTAAAGTGTGAGTACCTAAAATATGTACTTAAGCACAGTAATTTGAGTAAATGTACCCAGTTTCACTCCACCCCTGGTTAGTAGCTCAAAAGAAAAAGTCCAGTGTGTAATTTGTCATGTTGAGCGCCCCCCTGTGGTACAAACCGGAACACCAAGTCACACAGTGGTCCAAACCACAAGGAGCTTTTATCAAAATATGATTTTTATTATCAAAAAAAAAATTACATAATAATAAACCAAACAAAGAGAAAATACGACAAGGTATCAGTCAAATGCCAAAAACATTGATGTAAAAAAAAGATCAGTGGTCAAAATAGTACAGCAGAGACATCCTTTCAATGACCTGAAAGTAAAATCCTTCTCTAGAAAACAGAGAACATGTAGAGTCCGTCCAAAAGAGTAAATAAGTTATTTGAAAGACGTGGCAGAGAAAGAACGACAAAGAAACTTGACTTTTGCTTCATCACATTTAAGGTTTACATGGTAGCCTACTTATTGTTTTTAGGCGCCTGTTTAATGTTTCCATATTCAGTGTTTAATGCAGCAGTATAAACGGACTCCCTGAACTCTGGCTTCACAGATTTAACTCCATCCAAGTCATCCAACCCCGTTATTTCATTTCAGTCTTGAATTGGGATTAGGCCTGCTCGATTATAGAAAATCACACGATTATTTAACACAATTACTCGTTGACTTTTGGAAAGATGCTGAACTTAAAGGGGAACTATGCAGTTTTTTAAATCTTAATTTACCTAAACTGAAAATCTTCGGAGTGATAGGAATGGCTATATAACGTTTTTGGGGTTGAATGGTGGTTGCCTCCCCCCCTTGTGCCTGTTAACGGGAGAAAAAAAAACCTTGCAACTTTGGACTGGGGAATCACTGGCTTCATTGTCAGGTACTCTCACATGGTACCAGGTCTCGCGATGTAGAATTACTGAATTACTTCACGGCACTGCACACGTACGCCCATTCAGGAACCTGCTAACAAGATAGCAATGGAGTTTTCCCACTATCGTCATGGCAACGGCAAAAAAGAAGCAGAAAGCTAGAAAAGCGTTGTTGGGGGAACAGTGAAAAAAGAAACAGCAGACCGACCGTGGGAGGGGTCTGACACAAGTTAACATAGGAGCTGCCAAATATCTATTCCCAAGCTGTAGGGGGGGGCTCTATAGAGAAACCTGTAGGGG
>NC_048426.1:17504-21074 GCF_013103735.1 Etheostoma cragini | reverse complement strand
AAGCCCGGCTGAAAGGATCAGACCTTTAAACACTAGACCGTCCTACAAGCCCGGCTGAAAGGATCAGACCTTTAAACAGGTAGCTGAGTGACAGAACTGTTTGGATCGTTTCCAGTTTCTGAAATGGGGGGATTTACTTTTACTGATGATAAGAAGTATTTTTATGATGATACTTACATACTTTAAATCAAACATTTTCAATGCAGTATTTTTACTAACATAGTATTTATACAGTGTGGTATTAGTACTTTTACTAAGTAACTGACTTGCTAAGTAAATGATCTGAATACTTCTGCCAGCATCGCTCCTGACTATTTCAATTGATTCACATATATAACAGACATTGACATTGAATTATTTTACAAATAATATCAATCAATATGGACTGATGCAACTGTTTTTTGGAAGCGCCTTCTTTATTTAGAACTGAAATAAAATAGAACTGTAAACAACTTTACAGAAGACGACAAGTCACCCAAGTCTCAGTAAAGGTACAGGTAAAAAGAAACTGAGAAATAAGTACAGTAAATGAAAAGTAGACAAATGGAAATAAAGAAAATATTCATAAGACTGCAAGACCCAGGCGGACCCAGAGCATGCTGGGAAACGCCTTCTCAGCTGATTTAACAGCTGACTGGTTCACAATCGAATCAACATGATATATAAAACATTTATGTAAACTTGTTATTGTTTTTAAATCAGAGGGATTTTAATAGCTGTTTGTCTGATTTAAAGACTTATTCTGTCCAGAACACACGCGGTGAGGCTGACAGACGTTTAGAAGTCAGAGAGACTAAATCTGATCAGATCCCGGATCATCTCCGGTTGGTTGTTTATTAAAATCAGCATCAGATCTCATGTAGAACATCCTGAGGTCTACTCTGTCGTCATTAAAACAACTGGAGAATGGGTACCAGCTGATATTTGGGTCTGATTATGTTTTATTAAATCGGAATCGCACCACAGTGTTTTCGTCACTTCCCGTCCAGCCTGAAGGAGCTGGAATCGTCTGGAAACTGTCCGACTTTACCGCAGCTTTCTGTCCCCGCTGCTGCCTGCTCTCGTCCACTTTACAGGCGAGGCGCAGTTCATCTCGAACGAGCCTGATCTCTAAGCCGTTGCGCACCCCGGAACCAGGGCTGCCAACTTTTCCCAAAACCTTGGAGTGAGATTTGGGGGGGCCAACCTATATTTTGCCGCGTACAAAGCAATTTCTTTGGGTATTTATCCTTCAGGGTTTAAATTGGGATTTATTATATGCGGGGGGATGAGGATCTCCCTAGGGGGGTCTGGGGGTATGCCCCCCCAGGAAAAGAATTTGAAAAATAAACCATTAAATGGCACTTTCTGGAGAGTTTTTTGCAAAGAAATGGAGAAATCAAGTGTTACATGATATGTGCAAAACTGTAGGGTTAAGAGCCTTTGTGTTGTTGTAGTATCAACAGGTGTTAGGGCATTTAGCATTTACATTATTTACATTATTAACTTCTTATGATATAAGAACTGACCCAGACAATGTGCCAAACATAATGAGCCACATGAAGAGACAGGAGCATATGTCAGCAACAGCTGAGAAGATTTGGGTCCGTGGTGACAGGTCCAGGGTTCCCTGGTGTAGGGACCAGGTCCAGGGGTCCCTGGTGTAGGGACCAGGTCCAGGGGTCCCTGCCTGGTGTAGGGACCAGGGAGCCAAAGTTAAATTAATGTTGAGGGATCAACTAAGACCACTGAAATTCTAAAAAATAAGAACCATTGAGTTACATAGATTTTTATCCTTTAACCTTTGTGCCAATAAGGCTCAGAAAGGTTTGACCCTCATCCTCTGGACCCCCCCCCCACTTACTGTATTTACTTTTTGGGAAAATAAAGACTATTTGTTCATTTTATAAAACATCAAATTAATTATTTACAGTTTCATTTAGAGATGCACAGAGGTTAGTGCCTATAAATAATGGCCCAACGTTACAGCAGTACAGTATATATAGTATAGTATAGTTTTGTATAGCTCAGATGTTTTTCATTGGATTTCTGCTCATGTTTACTACTTTGTGCACATTCTAAATATAACTCCTCCCATCTCTGTTGTCCGAGATTTGGAAAGTTGTAATATAGTCTGCTGTGCATGTCATTGCTGCGCTGATATGGGGGATCTCATTCAGACCGTCTGGCAGACACTGAGGCCCCTTCGGGTCTCTGGTCTCTGAAAGAGTTTAGAGATGACTGTACGCTGCTCATCATCGGAGGTCTGCACGGATTCAACGCGTCACTGCCCCCCCACAGCAGAGCGAGTCCACCAGCCGCGCTGCTCACCTCTATCTTTACAGAGCGAGTGGACACGAAGCGACGGACGGTCTGTGATACTCAGAGCTCATACCTGAAGCCGGGGAAATGCACCTGGGATGGCTCGTAAAAAAAATGTTCTCAGTTTGCGACAATTCGATACTTCCACAGACAGGGAGAGCTTTTGAACCCCTCACAGTCCCTGAAAGCACAACTACTCGATCGCGAGTGGCTCAACAGGTAGATCTATAGATATAGATATAGATATAAAGATATAGATAGATCTATAGATAAACTCATCTTTCAGAATTTTGACCGACCGGGTTGACACTTCAGCGTGAGAAATCGGGGGTGTGGCGTGTGAGCGTGTGAAACCGGTCAAATGCGTGTGTCTCACGGCCAATGGGTGAGAGTTGGCAGCCCTGGTAACAAAACGGTGCACGTGGGCCCCAGGTGTGCCAGATGGTTTCTTAGTAGTGTTAATTAGGCTGCTGCACGTTGCAGGCCTAAACACAGGTGCTTTGTTCCTCTCTTGATGATGTGAACTGCTTCCTTTCAGAGGTTTCAGGTCGTTGTTTAAGGATGATTAATATCTGTTAAAACGTCTCCTTCAGACAACATTGTCCAATATTAGCATTGATTAGTTTAGTTTAGCAAGAAAAGAAGGTAAGACTTTACTTTCACATGTCACTGCAGGACAAGAAAGATGTATAGCCTACAACAGATACAAGTACTGCTGCAAATAACAAATAGGCCTACATCATTGTCATATATGAATATACTGGGCAAGGGCTGGGCAAGTTAACGCGTTATTATCATGTTTACTAATGAATTAATTAGTAGAGATAAACTAAGGTGAGAGACGCTAACAGAGGCCATAGCAACGTGGACAGCTACAGATGCAGGCCCATTAGGGTGGAGGAGGACATCGGTCTGGAGGAGGACATCGGTCAGAGGACTACATCGGTCTGGAGGAGGACATCGGTCTGGAGGAGGACATCGGTCAGAGGACTACATCGGTCTGGAGGAGGACATCAGTCAGAGGACTACATCGGTCTGGAGGAGGACATCGGTCTGGAGGAGGACATAGGCCTGGTGGAGGACATTGGGCTCTCGTGGAGGACATCGGTCTCTGGTGGAGGACATCCGTCTGGTGGAGGACATCGGTCTGAGAATCACAGCAACGACGGCAGGTATTTAAGATGACTTGACTAGCCTTCCTCTGGTGTTAGCTTTCTGCTGCCATCTGAAGTGTTAGCGGGTCATTTTGGACCCGTGTATTAAATTAGC
>NC_048426.1:13642-17404 GCF_013103735.1 Etheostoma cragini | reverse complement strand
ACAAATGTATGAAGTGCTTTTATGCATGTTAAAACTCAAAACGGGTCCGTCGGGACCCTAACACCATAGGAAGGCTAGAGCAGTTTCTTCATGTTGTGTATTTGTCTGTAGATGGAGATGTGATGATGGCGGTTTTAAAGTGAGTCTTTGTTTGGATAAACTTTACTCTTAGAATACTTTGGTTTCTTTTTCTGGATATGAATTGTTTCTATGAGGGTTTGATAACCCCCATCTATTAAACTTTGGCAGTTTGCATTTTTCACAAAGATTTTTAAGAAAAGTCTCTTAACCCTCGTTGTCTTTGGGTCAAAGTGATCTCCTCTACTTTTGGTATTTTTGGGGCGTCTTATTCAATGTTTTATTATTTGTAAAACCAAATTGAAGTGTTTTTGAAATAGTATTGAGTAAAAATTGACATATTCAAGTGTGTGATTATCCATCAACATCCATTCCTTTCATTTTAGTTTAAATAATTCCTAATTTCTGCTTTTCTAAATCAAACATTAGGTATACTTTCCTAAAAATTAGGTTTATTGACCATAAATTCCTAAAATAACTGTAAAACTAAAATTAATGAGTTAGTGAAACGTAGTGTTAAACGTCAAAGTGACAAACATTGAAAAAAGTGTCAAAGATGTTTAAAAAAGGGACAAAAATGTAAAAGAGTTAAAAACATTTATATAAAGCGTCAAAAGTGTTAATTTTCAAGACGGGAAGAAAACACAAGGATTAAGGAAAAAAAGTGCGTATTAGCTTTATATAGGCCTATAAAAAAAGCTAAAGCTGTGTTTTGTTTTTGAACCCTGACTCTTCTTGTTCGGTCTAGCTGTTAAATATCAGTGGACAAGTTTTTATGAGAGCCCTGATCTAAACTGGAGAACATCGAGAGTGGTCTGGTGTTTCAGACCACAAGTCCTGCTCCATACAAAACTCCCATATGAAAATCTCTTGATTTTGAAGAGAACTGTGTTAACACAGTGTCTCAGCTTGCTTACTGTGCATTGCTTTTACTTCCCATAATATGGTCTGTTTGAAGGGTCAGTATTGCACGGCACAAATGCTTACATAACCAAATGAGTCTACGTTACAAACCGTGGACTATAAGGCTACATCGACCAAGTGAGGACATCTATATCTGGTCATTTAAAAAAACTGAAAAAAAGATTTACTTTTAAGATCTTATTTTTTTTTTTTATAATACTTCTGAAAATAGGATTTTGCGTTTTTAATGCTTTGTAAAGAAATTGCCAAGAGGGGATTTGCATCCCTAAGTGATGTCTGCATATTAAAGAGGGGACCTCAATATGATGAAGGGAACCGTTCTTTCAATGATTGTTTACAGTAAATACTGTTTATATTATTTCAAAGATTGATAAATCAACTTTATTCAAACATTTGTCATAGAAATATTAAATAATCAGGCCACTTAAATTAGATAATAATGTTTAGTAACAGTAACTTGACTGCATGCACTTCTGTCAGGGACTGAAGTATTAGCAACATTGATTTTGATCAGGTTAATTTATATAACATTTTTAAAGTTACATTTTAAAGAGTAGCATAAATTTTTTAAATTTCTACTTTGTCTTTAGTTATTGATAAATGCATGTAACTTGTGTGCCTTGCACTTAATGCAAACTCACTTCCAGTGTTGCAATGCCGAACCATTAGACAAATGTAATCTCATCTTTTCACCAAAAAAAAAACTTTGACTAATATTGCAGCTATAAGGGAAAAAAAAGTATACGTATGTTTTCCCCATGACAATATTTATCAGGCTGGTAAAGCCATATTTTTACTATTGTTTTCAGAATACTCTAAAAAGGAATCCTCTTGTTAAACCAGATTAATTCCAACTCAGGGTGAGACAACACACATCCAGTATGTCACTCTGGTAATATTGGATTCTTGTGATATAGCATTTTAAAATTACAGGCTTAAATGTCTAATTAAAGCTATATTTGAAATAGTTATCAGGCTGTTAAAGTCATATTTCTATTTTTCAGGCTACTCTAAAAAGGAATCTCTCCTGTAATGCCAGGTTCATTCCAACCAAAAATGTTATGTTATTAAATAGGTGATATAGCTTCCCAATGACCTCAGGCACATCCCAGGCCCTCTGGAATGTGCCTGAGGTCATTGGGAAGCTAACACTCTTAATTTTCTGTACCAAGTGTCAGTGTGATTCTAGGCCTTACTGACACAGAGCTACAGAGGTTAGGTTGGAGGTTTACTATGTCTGTCCAAGTCATACATCTGTAAAATATTTTGAAAACACTACTGTAAACACATCAGATGGGCTACAGATAATACTAGAACCATGGCCACATGTCTCAACTTACTACAGAAAAAATTGAGAAGAAAATGGCTCAAATGGATTCTAGATGAATTTATTTCTACAGATGTCTGTACATTTTTCTTATTTCTTTTTGAAAAGAGCAAAGAAAAAAGCCCAAAATGTGCCTGTTTAGCCAGCTTCATTCCAAGTCTGGGTGAGACATTACATATCCATACTATCTCTCAGGTAATATCAGACCATTTAAAATTAAAGGCTTAAATGTCCAGTTACAGCTATATTGAAATCTTTTTCAGGCTGGTAAAGCCATATTTTAGTCCTTTTTTTTAGGCTTCTCTAAAAATAAATGTTCACCCTGGGGGCCCTGAGGCCATTTAACAGTTTATTTTCCGTCTGAATTTATTTTATAAAAAAAGCTTGTAAAACATCAACCCTGTTATCTACAGTGAAGATACAAACATCATTTCTTTTAGGACAAACTGGGTCATTAGAATATTTGGGTTGCAGTGAGGTCACTTGCATGTTAAAAATGGTTGTAGGGCCTTAAATAAATAAATAAAACGGAACAAGAATCTTCCAGATATGTAATGATATCACAGACAGATAAGTAATGAATAAGCCATTTTCCTTTCTAAAACACTTCTCATATGTCTTGGGAGTCACACTGTGAAGAAATAATCATTATAACTTATACAATTGACAAAATACATGCATTTTTTTCAAAAAAAGTCAAGAGGCTTTTGCTCTTATGCCAATAATAATGGCATATTTATTTATATTACACCCACAGCAATGCTATACAAGCAAATGTGTGTCCAAATAGTACACAATTTGGCCCTCCCATAAAATCTAAAGGCCTTTTTATCCCCGCTGGCCTTCCATACAAGAGGGTTGGCTTTATCTCCCATATATGGGCATGTATTTCTTGAAAAACAGACAGGAGAGACACAGAGAGAATAGAGCCCCGACGCAGCAGCGAGCCAGCGGCAGAAATGAGCCAAAATGCGATGAATTATGGACATAAAGTTGATCCATCTTGGATATAACCGTGTGGATTTAAAGCCCGAAGAGGCTCAAGTTCCAGGCTGGATAGAAAATCCCCTGTAGAGGCTAGAAAGACCCAGAAAAGACCGCCGTAATCGCGAAATTGTCAGGATTTAAAAGCAACCAGTGAGTAAATCGCTTGTATGGTTCAAAAGTTATTAAACTATGAATCAGAGGTCGAAAAGACAAGGGAATCGAAAGAGTTAAATCTTTTAAATATCTAGGTATTTTAATTGATGACAGTCTTAGTTTTAAAGGACATGTTGAACAACTGGTTAAGAAACAGACTGAAAATTGGCTTTTACTTTAGAAATAGGCTATGTTTTTCTTTCAACGCAAAAACAAAACTTGTAGCTGCAACATTTACACCCATTTTGGATTATGGTGACCTCATTTATATGAATGCCCCAACCCAAGTATTG
>NC_048426.1:7926-13542 GCF_013103735.1 Etheostoma cragini | reverse complement strand
GGCCAGCTCCATTGCAAGTCTGGCTGAGACATCACACATCCAGAGTGTCTCTCAGGTAATATCAGAGCATTCTGATGTTGGATTTTAAAATTAAGGGCTTAAAAGTAAAGCTATATTGACATTTGTTCAGGCTTTTAAAGGCATATTTTGCTCTTTTCAGGTTACTCTAAAAATGAATCCTACTGTTAAGCCAGCTTCATTCCAAGTCTGGGGGAGACAACACATAGTCAGTTTCACTCTCACCTAATATTGGCACATTCTGAGGTAGGATTTTAAAATTAAGGTCTTAAAAGTAATGCTATATTGTCATTTTTCTCAGTCGTTCAAAGCCATATTTTACTCTTTTTTTCAGGCTACTGTTATGACCCTGGGGTCATTTTTTATCTGCTCTAGTAGGTGCTCCTCTACTACAGATGATGGAGACCAGGTGCGCACATTGGATTGGATCAGTGGAGGTGGTTGTTGTCTCCTGGTTGGTTGCCAGGAGGACGGGAGCCATTTTGAAGCCCCATCTGACAGGAACTCCGCCTTTCTCTCTTCACTCTGCCAAATCCAAACATGTGCCTCTGTATAACTGTGAGACGATTTAAGATTGTGTAAGTAATGGTTCAGATTGGTTTTGTGCTGCTAATAGCAGTGCGGTAGGAGAGAGAAGTCCTTTCTTTTGTTTACCTTTTTCTCCTGTTTTTCATGTAGGAGTTTAGGTTAGAGCTTTGTCTTTTCTTTGTATGTTGTCTTTGTTCAGGAAAGTTTAGGTTGCCCTTTTGTATAATTTTGTTTGTTATGTTGGGACATCACTTCTGTATTAAACAGAAACTGTTACTTGGCAATTCTTTGTTCTGGCCTTGTTTGGGAGTGGTAAAAGTGTGAGGGGGGGCATACATTATGTCGCGTCTCGGTTACCCCTAGACATCGGGACTTAACATAAATTGGGGGCTTGTCTGTTCATTTTTTTTGGGGTTTCCGGATGTCGTGTTTGCTGCGTTTGTTTGTTTTTTGTTTATTGGGGCTCTTTGTCTGGTTGGCAGTTTTCTTTTGTGGTTGTGGCAGATATGGATTTTGCATTGGAGGATTTTGCTACTAGTCCGTCGGTGGATAAATTGGCTAAGTGTAAAAAGCCTAACCTGATTTTGGTGGGAAACTTTTATGATGTGCACGTGCCATCAAGTCTTAAAAAGCAGGAGTTGAAGGAGCTCCTTTGTGCACAGCTGTCTGAGAGTTTTGTTTGGGGAGTTACCTCCTGCTGAGGGAGATTGGGGTGAACGGGCTGGTGTTGTTGCCCCAGTCCAGGTGATTCCACCTCAAGGCCTTGCGGCTCGGGCAAGTTTAACGTCAGAGAAACTGAGACCAACGCTGCAAATTAAAGAGGCTGAGGTGAAAAATCGGGAGTTGGAGGTGCAAGTCATGCATTTGAAGTTAAGGGCTCTGGACATGAAGGGGGGGGGAGCCACTACATCTGCCAGATCTCCTGCTTCACCGTCATCCACTCCACATCCCCAAGACGGCTTCGACGTGAGTAGGCACATATTGCATTGGTTCCCCCATTTAGAGAATCTGAGGTGAACTCATATTTCAATGCTTTTGAGCGTATTGCTGCTACCCTGAATTGGCAGAGGAGTGTGTTTGCAAGAGAGAAGGGAGCACTATTTGATAAGTGGTGTCAAGCCAGCAAGGTAGCAACTTTGACTGATTTGCCTGAACTTGTGTTGTTGGAGGAATTTAAGAATCGGCTCCCAGATAAGATTATTTATTTAAAGGGGTGATAGAATGCAAAACCGATTTTTACCTTGTCATATGTGAATGACAGTTCGGTGGGTAAATGGGACATACATAGAAGCTCCAAATCCCATTGACATGCCTTTCCTCTGAAAATCTCACATTTTGAAACTGCCGCTGAAAACGCGCGAATCCCAACAAAGCTAAAAGATGACGTCAGGATCTCAGAACCTGTAGCTTTGTCACGCCCATGGCTGTATTAGGAGAACGGTCACGCCCCAACATTTACATACAGGCCACTGACCTAAGACCGGTTCCTAATGGAGCTAGCGTTAGGTCGATTAGATGTCCGACTGCTCATGTACTTTGACGGGATTTACTACGAAGAAAGTTTATAATATTTTCCAGGATATTGACAATGAACCAGGGTCGTGAATGCAGAGTTCCAGACTGTCCAGGGAATGGAGACACTTCTCATAGTCTTCATAAGGAAGCAGCCACTCGACAGGCTCGGCTAAGGAGATCTCTGAGATGTGCGACACTCAGTAATTAATTTGCTCAAACTATTTTACCAAAGACAGTTTTCAAAACTTTGGACAAATTAAAGCAGGATTTGCTAAGCTGCTGTTGCTGTTCCGACTGTATGGTCCCCCCAACCACACGCTGTAAGTATGATTTCGTCTTTAACAGTAACACTAGCAATGCTAACGTATCCTGTAGCTAGCATAGGCTGAATGTGTGTTGATCAACTGTAATGGCAAAGGGGCTAACGTTTCATTTCCCTAACTGTTCCATTCGAATAAATACCCTGTGTTGTCATGTAGCTACGTCTATAGTTCACGATGCATGTTTGTCCACTTTGTCAGGTTACTTTATATTGTATTTCAGCAAGAAAGCTAACTGCAGCTGAGTAGAATCCTGATAGTTCGGTTGCTAGATAAGCTGTAACGTTTCTCAGCTAGCTAGCTATATCATCCCGTTAGCTTCGACAACAGAACTAGAAACGTTATCATTTCATATGATATCTAGTCAATCTCGTGAAAACGGTGTGTATATAGACTGCAATGTATTGATTTGCAGTTTATTTATTTCAGAGTACATCACAAGAACGACAACACACGATTGATGCAGCTTGCCAAACAGATGGTCCGAGTGTGGCATCCCGGGGGACACAACTGTCTCATAAGACATTAAGACCTCACATACAAAGCAAAGGTAACCTTTCTAATTATTCTCACAAAGCAGACGTCTTATGGTGTTTGTGTAGCATTGTGACTGGGTAGCATTTAGCAGAGCAGTGTTATCTAACAATGTTACCATGATGAGTGAGCGACTTTTATCAAATATGTGAGCCATTCACAACACATAGTGAACTATTTATAGTAGGAATAGAACTATTCATCTGGATTATCACTGATTGGTCTGATCTTAATCAATTGCATTTTCTTTTTGTGGGGGAGGCTGGTGTAAATAATTTGGACAATAGGTAGGAATGTGTTTGTATACAACAGGTATGACTAAATGCTAGATTGTGTTGAAGATGCCTCTTGCAGGTATTTACACGTCCTATGAACTTTGTCATTCAACAAAACAAGTCTTTAGAAAAGGCAAATGTGAATGGGAGACAAATTGTCTGCAGAAACTGGTTTTGTTCAGTGAAGGAGTGAGACATGAGCAATGGTCTAGAAACATCAAGCCTAATGGCCGGCCGTCTAAATGTAAATCATTTCAGTTTTTTGCTGCTCCAACTGTAAGGCACTTCTAACAACACTGGTTTTGGCACAGCTTAGAGGTTTAGCAACTGCTTTTGCTGTGAGTTAACTGGAGTATTTTGCTTGGTGTGTGTAAAAGGTACTACATTTATGTTACAAAATTTATGTTTTTTGTTTCAGGTTGTATCTTGCAGCCACAACGGAAGACAGCCAAGGGGAAACTAATGTCCTGACGTCTGTTCCCAAAGGCCAAAAGGGGAGGTTACACCGTCAAAGAAGTGAAAACAGAGCCAACAATTTGTAAGTTTAAATTTTTTTTTTTAATTACAAACAAAAAATATAAATGTGCATGGTATAGGTGCAAAAAAATAACCTTTCACATACTACAAACAACAAATCCAAATGTGCAATGGTATAGGTGCTAAAAATGACTTTTCACACACAACAGGCTATGTCTTAGACCGGATGAGACTGGTGTTTGAGGAGATCCTCCATGACCCCCTTCCTTATCTGGAAGCAGTCCGGCAGATTCCTGTGCCCCAGGACCTGTGTGCTCAGCTCGACAGCCATCCAACCCGACATACTGCCCTGAAGCGTCCAGAAACTCCCTCTTTATACGCAGCACGACACAAGAGGGGAACACGACACGGACACTTCTACCAAGAAAAACCCAGCACCAGCTCACCAAGTCCTATAAGCCATGTGTCTGCATTGCCTGCAAAGGGAACAGGGTGTAGTGGACAATCACATTCTTTATCTTTTAGATTTCAGAGTAAAGGATGATTGTTTTGAAACTAAATAAAGTTTTTCATTTTGTTGTCTTGATAATACTGAGTTTTTGTAATAATGCTGAATCAATAATCAATGGGTATTGTTATAGAACTGCTAACAGTGGTATCGCATTGGCCTCACATTTCCATCCCTCTGAGTCTCAACTGGCCATGGTCAACTCTGTAAATATTCATTGCATTTAGCAAAGAATATTTATTGAGGCCCACCCGATGAAGGCCAGGATGGTGAGTCACACAGGTTATCTCATCAGGAACCTGGGTCATTCTTTTCATGACCTGTAAAACAAATAATGAGCTTGTTGTTATTTCATAATGTTGAATGAGCAGAAAGCATAAAGTAGCTTGAGTTAATGTCTCTAGTTTTAGTTACCTGAGGTGTTTATTGGCAACATATTTTCTCTCTCCCGGGGCAGTTGTGCACAGTTTCCACAAGTACACCTGCCAAGGTAAGATTGATGGACCGTGGTTGTAATTTTACACATTACTACATGTTGAGAAGGTACTAATCTCAAAGTCAGATGATCTAATCAGCAGGATAATACTTCCAAGATAACAGTTGACCTACTGACACAGGCGAGAGTAGTAATAATGCTTTAAACGTAGCATGCAAAATGAACAGAAATAGTCCCCTGTCCAGCTAAATGGATGCCTGTTGTGAGATAACATACTACTACTACGTCTTAAATAATGTACATAACTCAATCACAATCAAACAGACTTTCGTTGTGAGCAGCTCTATGAACTGGCCACTAACTTTTCAGCCAACTGGACATCTTGACTGAAACTGCGAGTGTACAAGTGTGCAAATTAACTTATGTGGCTTACAATACTAAAAACAAGCCTAATACTAAGTTATTCTTAGGCTACAACACTGAAGTGTGAGTATTACACTAGTATAACAATGAACGGCTAATGTTGGGCTATGTGTTGAATATGCTATATGACCAAACTTACCAGTCTGAAGAGTCATTTCCAATCTCCTGGCAGGTTGCTCCTCTGCATCAGATCCTTCCTCTGATTCAGGCTCAAACAGATACCGCTAAACAGCAAAAGTCTCCATCTTCTTCCTCTGTTGCTCTGTCAGCAACAGCAAAGCTTGTTGCACATCAACCAATCAGCGCACAGCGTATTTAAATATTCATGAGCAGACCATATAAGGCAGAACACCTCTCGTTTCAAGCCAGGCCAATTTAGCAGGGTGGTATGAGGGCCAAAAGAACAGCAAAAGCAACATTTTCAGCCCAACAAATGTTACATACCCTATCAGGAGACATCAAGGAACAGCGTGACATACTCTATACAACCATTCTATCACCCCTTTAAATGTCTAATCAAAGCTATATTGCAATGTTTTTTAGGCTGTTAAAGCCATATTTTACTCTTTTTCAGATTACTGT
>NC_048426.1:2468-7826 GCF_013103735.1 Etheostoma cragini | reverse complement strand
ATATATATATATATATATATATATATATATATATATATATATATATATATGTAGTGTGTATATATATGTATATACAGTTCTTGTCACAGTTCTGTTCCCTGCATTATCTTTGTTTTCAAATGCTGATGAAATGTATACATGCGTTTAATCGCCGTTACCTTTTTGCGTTTCTTTTGTGTTTCGGCTTCCTGTGAATTCTCACTGTGTGGCTTAGAAGCTGTTATACATGTCTAAAGCAATGTGTGAATGTTTTTCGTCTATGTGTTGATTTGCCTTCCCCTTGGTTTCATTGTAGCCCGCCGACCAGAGACAGATCCAACACGCACAAACACAGTCCAGGACCCTCACGGCTCGGCCCCGGCCCTCCACTGCAGCCAGTCCTATTACGGCTGCTGTCCAGATGGACGTACCTCAGCCGGGGGACCCCAGGGTCTGGGCTGCCCACATGTCCCAGCTCCCCCACCTGCCCAGCCACACTGCGCCCACACCAGGTATCCAGCCTGTCATTTCACTGTGGTTGAGGTTACATATGGAGTCTGTTTTTGTCTGGGGGTCACTTTTATAGCACTTTAACCAGCCATTGGTTGGCATTACCATGACCACAGTAGATCCCACTAAGTGATCAGAGGCTAAGCTTTTCCTCAAAATGTCAAAGTTGCAAAGTTGTTATTGGCACAAACGTTCCGTACAAAGTGTTTCATTGTTTGTGCTTGTCTTTTTATTTGTTTTGTTCTGTGTGTCAGTTATGGCTGCTGCCAAGACCGGCTGACGGCTGCTCAGGGCCCCAACAGGGAGGGCTGCTCCGAGTATGCTGCCCCTGCACCCACTGTAAGCAAACATGCAGGAATTTCTTATTGTTACATGGTACACATGCAGGGTTTTCCCTTCCTTTATAAGGCTTAGGTGCAGCACCCAAGCAGTTTTGAGCATCAGATCTAATAAATGTAGTTGGCCTTAGTGGGGTTTGAGCTTTAAGCCTTTTTGAGAGTTAATTATTTGTTATCTGCTCTAGCTTTATGTCAACGTTTAGACACATATACATTTTAAATTTTTTGTGAAAAAGTAACATTTTCTTAAGGGAGGACCCAGAAACGGGCACCGAAGTCTTCCAGAAATTAAGTTAATACACTGCACATGTTTGCAGACAAACTCTTCTATACAGCAGTAACCTGACTGACCATAAATCCTTTCTTCTAAATTCTCATGTCGCATGTCCTCAGGCTGCTCTTTCTCTCCCCACTGAGAATGCAGCACAGTGCCGTCTCACCACCTACGGGTGCTGTTATGACCGCACCACACCTGCAGGAGGACCCAACGGGGAGGGCTGTCCCAGCACACCCAACCACAGTAAGAGACTCTGAAGTTGCAAATACATTCATACACATTGTTCTCTGTTTTTTGTGTTCTGAAACTCCTAATTGTGAAGAGTACTACTTGGTCAATGGTCATCAACTAACAATAATTCCCATTCCCTGTCTAATATAACCTTGTATGCTCCACTGCCATGCAGGGGATAATATAATGAACATTTTCACTTTTCCTGTCCAAATATCCCCAGTTGACCTGAGCATTTAAATTCACAACATCATTTAAATCCAGTTCATTTGATTTGAGTCGTTGGGGTTGTAGTCTTTGTCGAGCCAAATAAATGTATCGGATTATAGTCAAAGATGTCAGGTCATGGGATTAGATAAAAATTTTTATTTGTTAAAGCCTCTTAACGTTCACACATGTTTTTTTAGTTCTTCTGGCTGATTAGAGCTCTGGTTGAAGGTTGGCCAGAGCTTTGATGGGAATAAAAGTGATAATGGTGTCACTTGTCCTCCTCTAAGATGTGCAACAAAGATGCAACAAAGATGTCTGTTAATCACACGCCCACACAGTCCTGGGGAAAGGACTAATCAGCCAGAATAACTAAAATCACCTATGTGGATGTTCAGGGCCTTTAAAAGATTGATGAGAAAAAGAAGAGAACGCTTTTTTAATGCTTGGATAAAACTGAGATAGAAAATTATTAAAGTGACAAACTTAGTAGGTTTTCCAGGAGCTTTAAATTGTAAAAGACGTTTTTTTCCATAGATGAAGACGGGTGGGATACAGTTGAAAGTGCAGGAAAAGCTATTCATTTGTCCTCGAAGTGCATCCTGAAGCCTTGATGTTGGTATCGTTGTCCTATTGTGTTTCTGTGCTGTAGTTGAGCACTCCATCTGCTCCCTGCCTCGTGCTGCCGGCTCCTGCAGCACCTGGACACCCCGCTACCACTACGACGTCATCACTTCCAAGTGTCAGCACTTCTGGTTTGGAGGTTGCCACGGCAACAACAACAACTTCATGACCCGGGCTGATTGCCAGAGGGCGTGCCAGTCGCCTTCACCGAGCCAGCAGGGCACGGGGCCGCTCGCTTCCGCCGGAGAGCCCACTCCTAGAAGAGAATCCACCCCTGGAAGCGCCACATCTGGAGGAGGAGGCCCAACAAGTGCGGGGTCCCGCAACATGGGGAGGATTTTCACAGTGCAGGGAGGCACCGGCACCGGCAGACAGGCCACCAGTGCCGCCTCACATGCCCATAGAGCTAGAGTCCACCTGCGCCCCCGCAGACCTTCCCCTGCTACTGCTGCACAGCACATGGGCCCGGCAGCGAGGTAAGACCCCGAAGGCCCAGGGAGCATGGCCAAAAGCTCACTCCCTGCCCAGCCCCGCCTCTACTAGCCTCATAATGCTGGTAACAGCCCTCCTACCCCTGCTGAAGGAGCCCCACCCAGCCCACTCAGCCTTTCTGAGTGCGAATGGGGCCAAAGAGTGAGCTGAAGGACACAAATCATGTCCATCATTCACTTACCCCATAAAATATGATGATGAAGTCCAAGTTAAAGTTGTTAATCATTGTGTTTATGTGTACAAATACTCCCAGCCTGCATGGTCCTCCAGAATCTAGAATTAGGCACAAACATGTTTAATATTCCAACAAAAACTTTGGATTTTTAAATGTCTTCAGTAAAATGTATTAATTACCAATGAAGCATCTGTACGGGTAAAAGCAAGAGAAATGAAAACAAAGAACCAAATAAATAGCCTTCCTTTCCATGCTGAGACAGAATAAGCAAACCCAAAGAGGAACTAAACACCCCCCTGAGTCTTATTTTTACTGCAGTGGTGGAGAAGTGTACTTCAGGGTGTGTCAGTACATCACGGCACATCATGAAATGGTGTGATTACAGATGCAACCGACCCCAAACCTTTAACCAGAGAAGGCCTGTTGTTAAGTTACTCTTTAGAGACTTATATATGTGCTTTATTTTACGCAATATTCTTTTTTCAGTATGTAGATGCACATCATTTTTGTAATGCTGATATAATCTGAACCGCTTGCTTTGTCAAATACAACCACAGCTACGCTACTGTACCTCTAGCTCCACAGACTCTCGCTCTCACTCTTGCAGCACCTTGTTTCTTCCTTTTGAATTTGACAAAATGTCTGAAGAAGTTGTCGACCTCACAGCAACCCTAAAAAGGACAGCTCTTTTCATTTAATTCTTGTGGGACTTTTCACTGTCTGTGTGGAGTTAGCGTAGTCGTCTTGTGCTTATGTGTGCCTGCTACCTCACCTTTGTGCTTTGTTTTGTCACCCTAATGTCACTAGATCACACTAATAAAGGTTTTGCTGGGATGCTTTATGTTGTTGGTTTTGTGTTGTCACTAAATTCTGTCATTTTCCACCTTTCATTTGTGTAGATGTATTAGCTACATCATGGGGCAGCAACCTTGGGCACGCGTGCCACCGCTGGCATGTAGGTTATTTCAACCAACGGCACACTAGCAATATGTGTGTAAGAGATGTTTTTTTTGAAGATTATTTTTGGTGCATTTTTAGGTCTTTATTGACAGGACAGCTGAAGAAATGAAAGGGGAGCGAGAGGGGGGAATGACATGCAGTAAAGGGCCGCAGGTCGGAGTCCAACCTGGGCCCGCTGGGTTGAGGAGCAGCCCTCTATATATATATGGGCGCCCGCTCTGCCAACTGATACACCCGGGCGCCCACGTTCCCGGTACTTTGATTGACTTTTCCCCCACCCAGCTGCTTTTCCTCTCTGTCTTTTCTCTCTGATAATCTTGTGAAGCCAGGTTGTGGGCGATCTTTATGCTTGCTTTGGTGACTGCTGATAAAAGTACCAAGAGTGGAGCATAAAGTGACTCTTTCATTCTCTTTCTCACTTCAATCTTCCAACTTTTTCCTAATCATCCATCCTTCTTTTCCTCCTTTCCTTCCTTTGCTTCCTTCTGTCCTGGTATCCTGCTCCTGTTTCCTCAGTTTGACCCTGGGAGAAGTGACCATTGATAAGACGGACCCCTCCACAGTGGAAGCTTTAGTGGGCCAGACAGTTGTGCTGCCCTGCCGAGTCAGCCCGACGCCGTCCTCCACTGTCAGTGTCCAGTGGAGAAGAGACGGCGTCCCTCTGTCTACTCACAGGTCAGTTGAAGGACACATGCTGTGTATTTGTTAAAGCTTTCTGTCAACATTTGGGATTATTGTCTACTTTTTATTTCTATGTTCCTTAGGCATCACCAGCAGCCCAATGGTTCCCTGTTAGTTGGTCCTCTGACTAAAACGGACTCTGGTTGGTTCCTGTGCGTGGCTACTCGTGAACAGGAGAGAGACCACCGCTACATTTACCTGTCTGTCTCAGGTAATGCAAACAGGGCTGGGCAATAAATATATTTTATAAATTAAAAAGCTGAATGGATAAAAACAGAGATTAGAATATGGTTGCCTGGGTAGCTCAGTTGGTTGAGTGCGCCCATACGTAGAGGTTTACTCCTCGATGCGGGGGCCGCGGTTTCAAATCCGAACTGTGGCCCTTTGCTTTATCTCATTCCCTCTCTCCACCCTTTCATGTTTTCAGCTATCCTATATAAACAAGGCCCCAAAATAACCTTAAAAAATAGGAATATCCAGTAATTGGCACATCTTTCTCTCAAAGCTCTCAGAGCTCTCAAAGAAAGCTTCTTAGAAAAAACTCAACCGTGGGCAATCGGCTAATTGGGGCCAGATTCGGTCAAAACGTTAATTTGACCGACTTTAACCCCAATTAGTCTTTTGGGGTAGATGGGGAAGATTGGGGCAAAGCCCTGATGTCATAGATGATGTCGGGGGATGTGTCAGAACAAACTGACCTTAAAAAAGTTAGCCGGTCATTATGCATGATGTGTTAATGTGACATTATGTAAGTGAATTATGACAGGAACATTAACCCACATTATTAGGCCCTGATGTAAGAAATCTTAGGCTGTGTGTGTGTGTGTGTGTGTGTGTGTGTGTGTGTGTGTGTGTGTGTGTGTGTGTGTGTGTGTGTGTGTGTG
>NC_048426.1:0-2368 GCF_013103735.1 Etheostoma cragini | reverse complement strand
TGGCCAGGACTCCCTTGAAAAAGAGATTAGTAATCTCAATGGGATTTTCCTGGTTAAATAAAGGTTAAATTAAAAAAAAAAAAAAAAAAGGTGCTTTTTTACTCGTGGGCGAGTGTCTCGGGCTCAGAGGGTTAAGCCAGCTTCATTCCAAGTCTGGGTGAGATATCACATATCCATATTGTCTCTCAGGTAATATCAGACCATTCTGTCAAAACCCACGTTTGACTGCACAATCCATCCAGAAAGACTTGGCAGACACTGGAGTTGTGGTACACCATTCCACTATAAAGAGATACTTGTACAGATATGGTCTTCATGGAAGATCTGAAGAAAACCTCTTCTAAGTCCTCACCATGAAAATTAGTGTTGGAAGTTTGCAAATGAACATATAGACAAGCCTGATGCATTGTGGGAACAAGTTATGTGGACCAATGAGGTTAAGCCAGAAATCTCAAAGAATTGGAAGACTTTTGGAAGGAAGAATGGGCGAAGATACCTCAAACAAGAATTGAGTGACTGTTGGCTGGCTACAAATAGCGGTTCCAAGCTGTGATACTTGGCTAAGGGGGCAGTACAAGGTATTAACTCTGCAGGTTGCCCAAACTTTTGCAGATGCCATTTTTGTTTTCTGTTAATTTGAAAGTGTAAATGATGGAAATAAAATCTTTTTTTGACATATAAAAATGTCTAATCTGATGATTTTTGGAGATTTTTTCCATCTTTTCTTGGCATCTTTATTCACATTAATACAATTTTTACCTGGGGTGCCCACACTTTGAAACCCCACTGTATACGACAATTCTGATGTAGGAATTTAAAATGAAAGGCTTAAATGTCCAGTTGAAGCTTTATTGAAATCTTTTTCAGGCTGGTAAATCCATATTTTACTGTATTTCTGTCTACTCTAAAACAGAATCCTCCTGGTAAACCAGCTTTATTCCAACTCTGGGTGAGGCAACACATATCCATTGTGTCCCTCGGGTAACTTCGGACCATTCTGATGAATGATTTTAAGTACAGCTATATTTTAAATCTTTTACGTGTTTTTAAAGTCTTATTTTGCTAGTTTTCGGGCAACTGTAAAACGGAATCCTCCTGTTAAGCCAGCCTCGTTACAATTTTGGGTGAGACATCACACATCGATGGTTTCACTCAGGTAATATCGAACTATGTTGATGTATGTTTTTTTTTAATAAGTGCTTAAAACTAAAGCTGAGTTGACATTTGTTCATGCTCTACAAGCCATATTTACTCTTTTTAAGGCTACTCTAAAACAGAATCCTCCTGTTAAGCCAGCATCATTCCAACTGTGGTTGAGAAAGCACATATCCAGTGTGACTGGCATATCACCTGAGAGTCACACTGAATAAGTGATGTAGCCCCCGGACTTGGAATAAAGCTGGCTTAACGGAAGGTTTCCGTTTTACAGTAGCCTGAAATAAGAGTATAATATGTCTTTAACAGCCTGAAAAGATTTAAAATATAGTATTAATTAGACATTTAAGGCTTTAAATTTAAAATCCTACATCAGAAAGGTCCGATATTAACTGAGTGACATACTGGATTTGTTGTCTCCAACAGACTTGGAATGAACCTGGCTTAACAATAGAATTCCTTTTTAAAGTAGCCAGAAAAACGGTATAATATGGCTTTAACAGCCTGAAAAAGACTTAAAAGAATATTTTAAAGCCTGAAAAAAATGTCAACATAGCTTTAGTTTTAAGCCCTTTATTTTAAAATCCTACATCAGAATTCTCCAATATTACCTGAGAGAGACACTGTGATGTCTCCCCCAGACTTGGAATGAAGCTGGCTTAACAGGAGGATTCCGTTTTACAGTAGCCTGAAATAAGAGTACAATATGGCTTTAACCGCCTGAAAAAGATTTAAAATATAGTATTAGACATTTAAGGCTTTAATTATAAAAATCCTACATCAGAAAGGTCCGATATTAACTGAGTGACATACTGGATATGTGCTGTCTCCCCCAGACTTGGAATGAACCTGGCTTATCAGGATGATTCCTTTTTAGAGCAGCCTGAAAAAGAGTAAAATATGCTGAAATCCTACTGTTAAGCCAGGTTCGTTCCAATGCTGGTTTAGACAACATATATCCAGTGTTCCACTCAGCTAACATCAGACTATTCTGATGTAGGATTTTAAAATTAAAGCCTAAAATGTCTTAATGCTATATTTAAAAAAAAAAATCAGACTGTTAATGCCACATTATACTTTTTTTCTGGTTAAAAGCAATTCTACATGAAAAGCCAGCTTCATTCCAAGTCTGGGGGAGACATCACATATCCAGAGTGTCTCTCAGGTAATATCAGAGCATTCTGATGTAGGATTTTAAAACTAAGGGCTTAAA
>NC_048425.1:19177823-19178995 GCF_013103735.1 Etheostoma cragini | reverse complement strand
TTCTATTTTATATAGGCTTCGCCCTATAAGGGCTACGCTATTGGGTTAGGGCAAAGCTGATGTAGTCAAAGCCAACTGCGGCACAAAGTCCACAAGCCAAACATAGACCACATTTTCACAGCAACAATGTACAGAGACAATCAACGGGTCCACTGTGTATATATGCAGTAAATGCTGACGTAGTTGGAGCCCGTGCTGGACGCCAGGGCGGGAAAGAAAATCTTCACAACTGTGCAAGCACAATGGGATGAAACCATTAGCATAGCCCTTAGACGGAGAAGCCTATACGAAATAGAACCACTTGACAATTAAGGACAGGGGGGACCGTCTATGGTGATAAAACATAGGGGAACTGTCCATGGTGCTAGAAAACAGGGGGGACTGTCCAGGTTGCTTAAAAAGTGGGAACTGTCCACCATGCTAAAACACAGGGGGGCTGTCAATGGTACTTAAACAGAGGAAACTGTCCATGGTGCTAAGCCATTTTACATTAACCCTCTGGGCCCTGAGGCCATTTTACAGTTTATTTAGCATCTAAATTTGTTTAATAAAATACATTTAAAACATCAACCCTGTTGCCTACAGTCAAGATATTAACGTCATTTTTTTAGAACAAACTGGGTTATTAGAATATTTGTGTTGTAGTGAGGTTGTAGGACCTTAAAGACAAATACATAGAAAAGAACATGAATCTTCCAGATATGTATTAATATCACAGACAGATAAGTAATGAATAAGCCATTTGCCTTTCTAAAACACTTCTCATTTGTCTTGTGAGACACACTGAAGAAATAATAATAACTTATACACTTGACAAAATACATACATTTTTATAAAAACAGTCAAGGCGGTTGTGCTCTCATGTTGTTTACTTATGCCAATAATAACATAACGTTGTATTTATTGATATTAGACCAACGGCGAAGCTATACAAGCAAATGTGTGTCAAATATGTGCTCCTCTTTGGCCTTTTTGTCCCCTCTGGCCTTCCATACAAGAGGGATGACTTTATCTCCCACAAATGTGCATACTGGGGCCTGTATTTCCGAAAACAATAGACAGGAGAGACAGCGCAGACACAGAGGCAGAAATGAAAAAAAAGCGATGAATTATGGACATAAAGTGGATCAATCTTGGATATAACAGTGTGGATTTAAAGCCAAAAGAGGCTG
>NC_048425.1:19174123-19177723 GCF_013103735.1 Etheostoma cragini | reverse complement strand
TTCTATTTTAGTGTTAAGTAGTTTATCACCATGAAAAGCTATCGTGTATTTGGGCAACATGGACAGTTGTCTCTGTTTTGTTTAAATATTTTAGCACCACTGACAGTTCCCCCTGTCTTTTAGTGTCAAGTTCTTTAGCAACATGGACAGTTTCCCATGTGTTTTAGCACCATGGACAATTCCCTGTTTTTTACCACCATGGAAAGTCCCCCCCTTGTCTAATTCTCAAATGTTGTTTAGAATCCTGGACAGTTCCTCCTGTGTCCAAACACCATGGACAGGTCCCCCATTCTTTTAGTGTCAAGTGACTTAGCTCCATTGACAGCTCTCCCTGTGTTTCATCACCGTGGACTTTTCCCTCTGTCTGTTAATGTAAAGTGTCTTAACACCGTTGACAATCACCCCTATGTTTAAGCACCATAAACAGTTGCCCCTTGTCTTTGAGCACCATGGACAGCTCCCCCGTGTTAAATCACCACGGACAGTTCCCTCTGTCTTTTAATGTAAAGTGGCTTAGCACCAAGGACAGTTCTCCATGTGTTTTAGCATCATGGACAGTCCCCCCTGTGTTCAAGCACTATAAACAGTTGCTCCTTGTCTTTTACCACTATTTACAGTCCCCCCTGTTTTAGCACCATGGGAAGTCCCACCTGTGTTTAAGCACCATACACAGTTGTCCCTTGTCTTCAAGGGCCATTTACAGCCCCCCCCCCCCTGTTTTAGCACCATGGACAGTTCCCCCTGTCTTTTAGTTTCAAGTTGTTTAGCAACATGGACAGTTTCCCCTGTTTTTCAGCACCATGGACAGTTCCTCTTGTGTCCAAACACCATGGACCGGTCCCCCATTCTCTTAGGCTCAAGTGGCTTAGCACCATGGACAGTTTCCCCTGTCTTTTAGCACCATGGACAGCTCCTCCTGTCTTGTAGTATCATGGACATTTCCCCCTGTTTCATCACCATGGACAGTTCCCTCTGTTATTTAATGTATACTGGCTTAGCACCATGGACAGTTCACCCTGTTTTTTAGTATCATGGACACTTCTCCATGTTATTTATTGTCCAGTGTTTTAGCACCATAGACAGTTCCCCCTGTCTTTTAGTGTCAAGTGGTTTAGCAACATGGACAGTTTCCTGTGTCTTTCAGAACCATGGTAAATTCCCTGTTTTTTTAGCACCATAGACAGTGCCCCTCCTTGTTTTATTGTTATATGTTTTAGCACCATGGACAATTTCCACATTCTTTTAGTTTCATGTGCCTAGCATCATGGTCAGCTCCCCGTCTTTCAGCACAATGGACAGTTGTCTCGAGACACTCTCCAACGTGTAAAAAAAGCACCTCTGATTCATAGTTTAACCGTTTTTGAAGCTTAGAAGTTATTGACTTACATCCGGTTGCGTGTAAATGTTGACAAATTTGCGTTTACGGAGGTCTTTTCTGGGTCTTTCTAGCCTCTACAGGGGATTTTCTATTGAGCCTGGAACTTCCAGCCTCTTTTGGCTTTAAATCCACACTGTTATATCCAAGATTGATCCACTTTATGTCCATAATTCATCGCTTTTTTTCATTTCTGCCGCTAGCTCGCTCCTCTGTGTCTGCGCTGTCTCTCCTGTCTATTGTTTTTGGAAATACAGGCCCCAGTATGCACAATTGTGGGAGATAAAGACATCCCTCTTGTATGGAAGGCCAGAGGGGACAAAAAGGCCATTTGGCTGCATAGAAAGCCAAGAGGAGCACATATTTGACACACATTTGCTTGTATTGCTTCGCCGTTGGTGTAATATCAATAAATACGACATTATGTTATTATTGGCATAAGTAAACAACATGAGAGCAAAACCGTCTTGACTGTTTTTATAAAAATGTATGTATTTTGTCAAGTGTATAAGTTATAATTATTATTATGTCTTCAGTGTGACTCACAAGACAAATGAGAAGTGTTTTAGAAAGGCAAATGGCTTATTCATTACTTATCTGTCTGTGATATTAATACATATCTGGAAGATTCATGTTCTTTTCTATGTATTTGTCTTTAAGGTCCTACAACCTCACTACAACACAAATATTCTAATAACCCAGTTTGTTCTAAAAAAATGATGTTAATATCTTGACTGTAGGCAACACGGTTGTTTTAAATGTATTTTATTAAACAAATTTAGATGCTAAATAAACTGTAAAATGGCCTCAGGGCCCAGAGGGTTAATGTAAAATGGCTTAGCACCATGGACAGTTTCCTCTGTTTAAGTCCCGTGGACAGTTCTCCCTATTTTTTAGCACCATGGACAATTCCCACATTCTTTTAGTGTCAAGTGTCTTAGAACCATGGAATGTTCCCCCTGTCTTTTAGCACAATGGACAATTCCCTGTTTTTTAGTACCATGGGCAGTCCCCCCTTGTATTATTGTCAAGTGTATTAGCAACATAGACAGTTTCTTTTGCGTCCAATCGCCATGTACAGGTCCCCATTATTTTATTGTCGAGTGGCTTAGCACCATTGACAGCTCCCTGTGTTTCATCACCATGGGCAGTTCCCTCTGTCTTTTAATGTAAAGTGGCTTAGCACCATGCACAGACCCCCCTGTGATTAAGCACCGTAAAAAGTTGCACCTTGTCTTTTAGCACCATGGACAGCTCCCCCTGTGTTTTAGTATCATGGACATTTGCCTGGTTTTTTGTCACCATGGACATTTCCCTCTCTGTTTTAATGTTAAGTGGCTTAGCACCATGGACAGTTCCAATGTCTTTTATTGCCATGGGCACTTCCCCATGTTATTTATTGTCAAGTGTTTTAGCACCATGGACAGTCCCCCCTGTGTTCAAGAACCGTAAACAGTTGCCCCTTGTCTTTGAGCACCATGCACAGCTCCCCCTGTGTTTTAGTACCATGGACATTTGCCCTGTTTTTCGTCTGCATGGATAGTTCCCTCCCTGTTGTAAGGTTAAGTGGCTTAGCACCATGGACAGTTCACCCTGTCTTTTATTGCCATGGGCACTTCGCCATGTTATTTATTGTCAAGTGTTTTAGCACCATGGACAGTCCCTCCTGTCTAAGCACCATAGACAGCTCCCCATGTATTTCAGCACCATGGACAGTCCCCCCTGTTTTACCATTATTGACAGTTCCCCCTCTCTTTATGGAAAATTCCGTTTTTTAGCACCATGGACAGTGCTCCCCTTGTTTTATTGTTAAATGTTTTAGCACCATGCACAATTCCCATAATCTTTTAGTGTTAATTGTCTTAGCACCATGTACAGCTCTCCTTGTGTTTTATCACCATAGACGGTCCCCCTGTCCTTAAGTGGTTCTATTTCATATAGGCTTCTCCTTCTAAGGGCTATGCTATTGGGTTCATCCCATTGCGCTTGCACAGTTGTGAAGATTTTCTTTCCCGCCCTGGCGTCCAGCACGGGCTCCAACTACGTCAGCATTTATTGCATATATACACAGTGGACCCGTTGATTGTCTTTCTGTACATTGTTGCTGTGAAAATGTGGTCTATGTTTGGCTTGTGGACTTTGTGCCACAGTTGGCTTTGACTACATCAGCTTTGCCCTAACCCAATAGCGTAGCCCTTATAGGGCGAAGCCTATATAAAATAGAA
>NC_048425.1:19172768-19174023 GCF_013103735.1 Etheostoma cragini | reverse complement strand
AGTTGGCTTTGACTACATCAGCTTTGCCCTAACCCAATAGCGTAGCCCTTATAGGGCGAAGCCTATATAAAATAGAATGATAATTACTTTGGCAACTAAAGATTCTATGAGTATAGGCGTAACCCTCTAAGGTCTTTGCCACCTGCCCCTAAAACATTAGTTGAAGAAAAAGCTGATGTTTTTGTTAGAAGATCAACGGTTCTGTTGTTTATATATGCAGTAAATGCTGAAGTAGTTGAAACCCGTGCTGGACGCAGGGCGGGAAAGAAGTGCACAAGTGTTAAGGGATAAACCCAATAGCTAAGGGATGCTCCTATACTCATAGAATCTGAAGTTACCAAAGTAACTATTGTTTAGCACCATGTACAGTTTCCCGTGTGCTTTAGCACCATGGAGAATTCTCCGTGTTTTAGAGTCAAGTGTTTTAGCACCATGGACAGTTCCAATTGCCTGTTAGTGTATAATGTCTCAGTTCTATTAAAAATTTTCCTTTTGATTTAGTAAAAACATTTCAGCACCTTGGACAGTCCACATGTAAATCAGCGTCAAGTGGTTTAGCACCATGGACAGCTCCCTTTCTGTTTTAGCACCATGGACGGTTCTCCCTGTCTTTTAGCACCATGTTCAGTTCCCCCCCCTGTGTTTTTAGCACCATGGACAGGTTCTCCTTGTGTTTTATCCCCATCGACAGTTCCCCTATGTTGTAGCACTGTGGACGGTTCACTCTGTTTGAGCACCATGTTCAGTTTCTACCTTTGTGTTAGCACCAATGGACAGTTTCTGACTTTGTTTTAGCTTAATGTACAATTCCACCTGTGTTTTAGCACCATGTACAGTTCCACCTGTCTTTTAGCACCATAGACAGATCCCCTTGTCTTTTATTGTCAAGTGGCTTATCATGATGGACCATTCTCCCTGTGTTTTAATGTCCAGTGTTTTAGCACCATGTACAGCTCTCCCTGTTTTAGTGTCAATTGTTTTATTACCACGTGCAGTTCCACCTGTATTTTAGTTTCAACTGGTTTAGCATCATGGTCAGTTGTCCCTGTGTTTTAGCATGGTAGACAGTTCCACTTGTCTCTTATTTTCAAGTGGTTTACGATTATGGACAGATCTCCCTGTCTTTTAGTATCAACTGATTTAACACCATAGACAGTTCCCCTTGCGTTCAGTTTAACAGTCTTAACTCAATTGCTACTTCCTGCTGTGTTAAAGCACGTTGGATAGTATTACTTGTGCTTTAGTTGAAAGTGTT
>NC_048425.1:19171581-19172668 GCF_013103735.1 Etheostoma cragini | reverse complement strand
GCATACCTTTAGTCTCCATTCAACTGCGTAGTCGTCGGACGCGTGGGGAGGCTAATGGGATCCGACACCCCTAACCCTTAACCTAACCTTTAACCTTATCCTAACCCGACGGGTTAGAACAATTTTAGAAAGACCTACGGACTGCAACACTGAGGCCAGACAAAGGGCCCAAAGCAGATATAAATAATTTATCACTGCAATTCTGAGGCCAGACAAACGGTCCAAAGCAGATATAAATAATCACTGCAACTCTGAGGCCAGACAAACGGTCCAAAGCAAATATAAATAATTTATCACTGCAACTCTGAGGCCAGACAAACGGTCCAAAAGCAGATAGATATAAATAATTTTTTAATGCAACTCTGAGGCCAGACAAACGGTCCAAAGCAGATAGAACTACTTACTACAAACCTGAGGCCAGGCAATGGGTCCAAAGCAGATATAGAGTCTCTGCTTATTGTAATATTCGTGTCATCATGAAATGGTTATTACATACAAAAAAGCAATGCATAAACTCAGAACTGAAAGGCAAATTGGTATGGTAGAGGACATTTTAGGAATAGTGAGCTGATTACTGACGAGCGCCGGCCCGTGCACTTGCCTTTGATCCCCTATCGAACTGCCCAGTCGTCGGACGAAGCGGGGGGATCATCGAGAGAACTTTATCCAACCTAACCCTAAACATGGGGGACTGTAAATGGTGCTAAAAGACAAGGTGCAACTGTTCATGGTGCTTAAACACAGGGGAGGGTCCATGGTGCTACAATTAACTATAATAAAAGGGGAAACTGTCCATGTTGCTAAACAACTTGACAATAAAAGACAGGGGGAACTGTCAGTGGTGCAAACACATTTAAGCAAAACAGAGAAAACTGTCCATGTCGCTAAAACACAGGGGGGACTGTCAAGGGTCCTAAAACAAAGGGGGAAGTGCCAATGGTGCTAAAACACTTGACACTAAATAACAGGGGGATGTGTCCATGGTGCTAAAAGACAGGTGTTAGGACATGGGTCGTATTTGTTTTGCTCTGTGTGTGTGTCCTATTTCTCTCTCTCTATGCAAATAGACTGTCAGAGCTTGAAGCTG
>NC_048425.1:19170312-19171481 GCF_013103735.1 Etheostoma cragini | reverse complement strand
TCTAAATTTAGAGAATTATCTAAAACATGGCCTTAATGTTCAGTTGTAAATCAAAGCAATGTCAACTTTTGTTTTTTTTAAAGACTAGTCCAAATATGATTGAAGACGTGTTTCCTCGTTAAATCAACTTTCTAACGTCAAAAATCCACCAAAGCACCTTTACGTGGTAGACTCATCTGGTTTGTTGCTTTTAATCTCGTCTTGTTTTTGTTAAATTAGTAGTGCTTTCGTAAATGACACTGTAGTGAAAATCCATCATTGCTTCTCATATAATAAATAACTTGGTAGTTAACATTTGTTCAATTACTGTTGATGGTAATTGTTGATTCTTTTTATATGTACCAAATTGTAATTATATACGTGATGATCAGACCCATGTGCTAAAGCTATGCTAGCAGCAGCTATGACTTGTTGCCATAGCAACTTCAAACACCCTGAGCTGTACCTAACTCAAGCCAGTGGACACGCTCTATTTACATTATCTGGGTCACATCACAGAGATATTACCAAAAGACGTTTCTTGGGATTCATTATAAACATTCACTTGACTGAAAGAGACAATTATGTTGTTAATCAAATATTTCTGAGGAAATTAATTGTAGAGCAAAATGTGGAATTGTTAAATCTGTACATATACCGCCCAGCCCTATGTGAGAGAAATAATCAGAAACAGGAAGGCACGGCGGCCAAACAACACAGGATAAAATAAGACATGTTTGAGAGAGAGAGATAGATAGATAAATAGATAGATTGATAGACATGGCACGGCGGCCAATAACACAACAAATGGCACTTACTTTGAGTCGATCTACCTGAAAAAAGAACAAAGCACCAACATTGATCCAAGCTGATGAACAGATAGACAATAGATAGGGAAGGCACGGCGGCCATGACAGATAGTCAGAGATAGTAAGGCACGGCGGCCATGAGAGATAATTACAGATAGGAAGGCACGGCGGCCATGACAGATAATCAGAGATAGGAAGGCACGGCGGCCATGAGAGATAATTACAGATAGGAAGGCACGGCGGCCATGACAGATAATCGGAGATAGTAAGGCACGGCGGCCATGACAGATAATTACAGATAGTAAGGCACGGCGGCCATGACAGATAATCAGAGATAGGAAGGCACGGCGGCCATGACAGATAATCAGAGATAGGAAGGCA
>NC_048425.1:19167759-19170212 GCF_013103735.1 Etheostoma cragini | reverse complement strand
GTGGGACTGTCGGTGACTGTGTGTGCGCGTGTCTGTCGGTGACTCTGTGTGTGTCTATCGGTGACTCTGTGTGTCTCTATCGGTCAGTGACTGTGTGTGTGTATGTCTGGATGTCTGTTGGTGACGCTGTGTGTATGTGTGTCTGTCAGTGACTGTGTGTGTGTCTGTCGGTGACTTAGTGCGTGTGTCAATTGGTGACTGTGCGTGTGTGTGTGTGTGTCTGTTGGTGACTGTGTGTGTGTTTGTGTGTCTGCGTGTGTGTGTGTCTGTGTCTGTGTTTTTGTCTCTCTGTGTGTTGGTGTGTGTGTCAGTGTATGTATCTCACTGTGTGTGTGTCTGTCGGTGACTGCGTTTGTATGTGTGTCTGTCGGTGAATGTGTGTGTGTGTGTGTGTGTCTGTCGGTGAATGCGTGTGTCATTGTAGGCTATGGGTCTATATGTGTGTGGGACTGTCGGTGACTGTGTGTGTGCGTGTTTTTGGTGACTATGTTTGTGTCTGTCGGTCAGTGACTGTGTGTGTGTGTGTTTGTGTGTGTGTATGTATGTATGTCTATCTGTATGTCTGTCGGTGACTGTGTGGTTGTGTCTGTCGTTGACTTAGTGTGTGTGTCAATTGGTGACTGTGTGTGTGTGTGTGTCTGTTGGTGACTGTGTGTGTGTGTTCGTGTGTCTGCGTGTGTGTGTCGGTGTCTCTGTGTTTTTGTCTCTCTGTGTGTCGGTGTGTGTGTGTCAGTGTATGTATCTCACTGTGTGTGTGGTCTGTCGGTGAGTGTGTTTGTGTCTCTGTGTGTTGGTCTGTCTGTTTTTGTGGTGACTGTGTGTGTGTTCGCGTGTGTTTTTGTGTGTCAGGGTCTGTAAACAGAAGGTAATAAACTGATATATAATCTTCTGTTTACTAAAATAACAGTTTACATCTGATCCCTCTCTCTCTATCCATACATATGTCTATCTCAGTTTATTACCATCTGATTACTAAGATAACAGTGGATATGTGATATATATCAGGTCTGGTCAGTTATGTTTATCTATGTAATGTGTTTGTGTGGTTGAATCCCACAGAAGAAGAAGAACCGTAAAGCTGCCTGATAGAAGAAGATCAACAGAAAACAGGATGGGATTCTTTAATTCTCTCATCAGGTAAGAAAACATCAGCTGATCCTGATGCTGCTTATATTTCTTGTTTTTAATGAAACCATATCTAATCATGTCTCATCCTGGTTGGAATTTCAGGTAGATCTACAAAAGTAAGAGTCATTTTTATTCTCTTTGATTGGCTGTTTTCTGAGTTAGCCGCTGTGCTATCTATCTATCTATCTATCTATCTATCTATCTATCTATCTATCTATCTATCTATCTATATATCTATCTATCTATCTATCTATCTATCTATCTATCTATCTATCTATCTATCTATCTATCTATCTATCTATCTATCTATCTATCTATCTATCTATCTATCTATCTATCTATCTATCCTATCTATCTATCTGTCTATCCTTCTATCTCTCTCTCTAGGGTTGCACAATTAATCAAATTTTTATCACAATTTTGTCTTCCCACGATCAGATCTGGGTAATTGAGCGATATTTCAAATGCGTCATTCCGTTCATAGAACGCTTCGAGTTTATTTGCAAAGCCAATCTACCGCTCCGTAAACAAATGTCTGATCATGAGCCAGTCGAAGCTGTTCCCTGCACCGCGCAGCTTAAGTTCTAGATCTAGACAGTCACGGAGAAGTAACATGAGGAAAATTCCACTACAGATAGCAGCCTCTTTCTCACTCTCTCTCATTTTCTCTCTCACTCTCTCTCCAGGGGTCCAGAAGGCAGACCAAATGGTTTCATTTCGCGTCCATTAAACGTGGAAAAACATTAAAGTGCCATTAAAAATGCTAATGATGGAAATAAAACAGGATAAAAAAGAATATACACATACAAGCATAAAAGTTACAGTGAGTAAGAAATTAATAATTGTAATGTTAATAGGTTGTAGGGACGGGTTCGGGAGGAGAAAGGGAGATTTTTGTTGTAGTTTAATTTCTTTAGAGTGTTGGGTGCCAATGTGCTCCAGTGAAAAAAGTTAGTCTGGAACCCTGCTTTCTTTCTCACTCTCACTTTCTCGCCTTTTCCTTTCTCTTGATTTCCTTTTCTTTCTATATCTCGATCGCTCTATCTTCTGCTGGGTTTTACTTTAACACATCTTTTCGATTTTACATCTGTAAATTGCACACTCTCTTTCTACTTTGGACAATTTTTTCTCATTCCTGCAGACTCCCTAGTTCTCTCTTTTAAAAAGTGATCTCTCTCTCTTATTTTTTTCTGTGTCATGTTTTTGGCCGCACCTTCCTATCTCTGATCATCTCTCTCATGGCCGCTGTGCCTTCCTATCTCTGGTTATCTGTCATGGCCGCCGTGCCTTCCTATCTCTGATTATCTGTCATGGCCGCCGTGCCT
>NC_048425.1:19151472-19167659 GCF_013103735.1 Etheostoma cragini | reverse complement strand
GACACACACACACACACAGTCACCGACAGACAGACAGACACAAACAAACACACACACACACAGTCACCGACAGACACACACACACACACAGTCACCGACAGACACCGACAGACACACACACACACACACACACACACACAAACACACCCACACAGTAACCGACAGACACACACAGAGACACACAGCATACACCAACACAACACACACACACACACAACTAAAGAAAATGTAGGCTACTTTATAAAAAAATGATGTTCCAGTTAAACACAGCAGGTAGACCTACCAGTACCGATGGAGCAGAGAAGCGGAGGACGGTTCAGGTTTGGCGGGAGACTTGAACGGCTCTACTGGTACTAACGGCTATGAGGAGGAGAGGGGAGGGGGGAATACGTCACCTGCATCGTTAGATGAAAAAAGAAAAGAATTAAGCCCGGCAACACCTTGCTACATTATTTGTAAGTAAAGTTAAAATGGAGGAAGAGTTTTCTCCTGTTTGTAGAGTAACTGTCCGGTAACTTTAACAGTTAATCTGCTGATTGATAGGTACGTCTTCAACTCGGCACACACTTTCTTTGAAGTTTCTTTGATGTCGACACAAACACACAAAACTCACCGAAACGTCTCCGTTTCTGTCTCCAGACTTTCACCGAAATATCTCCGTTAGTATCTCCACAGTTCGAGCGGGCGGCGGCTCATTTTGGTCCGAAAAAACGGTAATTTAGGGAGGGAGAATATTCTGCTCTGCCGCACGGTGTTCCACCGCCTGATCTCGTTGCTGTGAAGTTACAGAAGCCGGGAGGGGCGGGGCTATAAAAAGGAGATCTACGGAAGCCCAGAGGGGGCGGGGCGATTTATCTAACGTACACAAAATATGTTTTTAAAATGCTGTTTACAAATATGTTATATTTATTACATAAGGTATTTATTGAGTTCATTTAAACATAACTTCTAACCTTTACCTGTATCTTTTTTAATATTTAGTAAATATATAAGTAAAACTTGTTTCTTTTAACAGTCACAAGGAGCTTTACACAAAACAGAAAACAAATAATCACTTAAACACTATTTATTCATAATAATTAACTATAATAATTAGTAATGGTATTTGTACAGTTAAACATTCAAAAGGGTTTTCAACAATACATACATCAAATTACCTAACAATGTTAGATTTTATAGAAATGTTTTTCATTTTATCATACTTAAGTTTTGTTATTTTTTCAGCCACACACTATGTTGCAAAATACTATTTATTTTAAACATTGAAAATGTTGACAAAAATGTATTTAAAGTATAATACATGTGATTTCCCAAAGATATACTTAAAATAGCGTGTATCACATGTGCAGCGTTAATGTCAGTTATCCACAGAAGAAAACAATCAAAGAATCGAAGAAAACAAGATAAGTATGGAATTGAGAAAGACGGCGTGCAGTTCCTGCTCCAAAGATGTGTCCTCCTCCACCGCCACAGCAGGTACACAAAGACCAGACTGGCAGGACTGGTAAAGACCGGGTCCTACAGGGGACACACTGGTTAGAAACAAACCGGATAGAGACACACAGACATAGAATGTACTTCCTGCGGAAGCTAAAGAGATTCAATCTGCTTTTTCCATCATCATCTGTTACGCTGCTGCCACTGCCAAGGACAAGGACAGACTGTCCTCACATCCTCCATCCCCATCTGGTACGCTACTGCCACAGCCAAGGACAAGGACAGACTGTCCTCACATCCTCCATCACCATCTGGTACGCTGCTGCCACAGCCAAGGACAAGGACAGACTGTCCTCACATCCTCCATCACCATCTGATACGCTGCTGCCACAGCCAAGGACAAGGGCAGACTGCAGAGTATCATTCCATCAGTAGAGAAGATGATTGGCCAAAATTTGCCGCCGCTCCAGGACCTACATGCCAACATGACTCTGCAGTGTGCTGGAAAAATAGTGTCTGACCCACCCCCCCCCCAACTTTAGCTGATGGGGGGGCTTTGGTTAGGCACTTTGTTCAACATAAGTGGGCACAGTTAACTGCTACAATCCTGGAAAGTAATCCTCGCTGGTCCACAGCACAAAGAAGAATGGCTGAAAGAATTTGGATAAAAAATGTAAGCATCCTACAACCGTTAGGTCTGAAAAAGCGGTGAAGCCGCTTGAACCTGTGTAGGGTTTTCCTTTCTTTCTTTTTTTTATGACTGTTTTATTCTGTACAATGGTTTTTAGATTATTCTTTCTTTTCAGGGAATTAATGTCTGCCTACAGGGGAGGTCCAACCAATATGTAGACAGATTTTTAAGTGTTTTTTTTCTTAAATAAAATTGTTTAAAGATGCCTTGGTGGTCCTTTATGATTTTTATTCTCCGGTGTTTACATGTGATATTTTAGTGGGATTGTTAATATTTATCATCATGTTTTACACCATGAATTACTGGCCTCTAGATTTTACACGATGATACACATACCTTTGGTTTTATGCAAGTTATCAACAGTGTGGTTTTATTCTATGATGTATTTAAAATGTTTTATTACTTATTTGTTACTGTGTGGCACTTTTTACCTTTTAAGCCCTTTTAACCCAAGCACTTATTTACAAATGATTGATAGTATGTGTACTTATTATCCTTAGGGGGTAGTAATTCAGACAGTATTTTAGAACTTTTAAATGTTCTTTAAAATTAATTTCATGTCATATAATGATTTTAATACATTTATATAGAATTTCTTTTATATTGGGACACCAGGCATTTTATTTATTTATGTAACTCTTACTCTCTTTCTAAATATATATTATTTATTCATTTAATTATTTCATTTATTTACAAGACTCTGTTTCTCTCTATGTACAGTATATATATTTAATTTATTTAATCATTTTTTTATTTTAATTTTTTGAAAGTGTCTCCAAGACAGGAGTGGAGGAGACCTTTTATTTAAGGTTTTTATTTTCCCGCTTTCCGTCCTGTCCTGTGGTTCTTTTACCCTGCTCTGAACATTTGGCATTCTTTTAAGCAGCATTTATAGAACCAAGCCAGGTTTTTTAAGGAGGTTTTTAAGTGTTTTATCCACACCAGTGGTCCCCTTGTGCCCATGCGCCTTGCAGCACCCATCCAGGGTGCTGTGTTTTCAACCTAACCTAACCCCTAACCCTAATCACAGCTGTGCTAGTTGGAATTGCGAGGCAAGATTCGCAATGAAAGCTGGGCTAGATGGCATTGCCAGGCTAGCTTTCCAATGAAAGCTTCACAAAGTGGCATTGCCATTACAAAGCCAGCTCTGCAGTGCCTGCCTCTGAAAAGCCACCCATCGCCCCTCAGAAAGGGGCTCACATCCCGGGGAATACATTCAGGTAAGCCCACCCACAACGTTTTCCTAAACACAACCGCCCCGTTCCCACGTGGCACAGAACCGTAAGCTCACCCACAACCTTTGCCATTACCAGTACTTTAATGTCATCACCGATAACATTTATATTTTTGCCAATATTTTCATTCAGAAACGTTCAGAAATGTAGATACCTAAATGACTGTAATTCATCTTGCATGTAAAAATACCCAATCCTATCAAGTTCAAGACACAATATGTGAAAACACGACTTGTTTTAAAAGCACTGATGTATCATTTAAGTTTGATTTTCTTTTTCAATGATGTGATGGTAATGACACATTTACTTGAGTTCCACATAGTTCACAAAATGGCAAACAATAATAAATTCCCTTATCTTATGGTCTCAACCAAGCTCATGGTGATGTCACTCCTGACTAAAGGACTGATACTTTGAGCTTTACCAATTAGTCAAATTTGGTTTTTAATTTTAAAAATTGTTGCAATCCAATTTGGCCTTTAATCTGAGAAATGCCCATGTACTGTCATTTCATCCTTCAAACTCTCATGAACAATAGAGAATAATAATATATAATAATAATTAATAGATAGTAGTAACAAAGTGCAAAATGGACGTAGCTATACTCCTGTTTTTACCTCCCAGGAGTTTCTCCTAATGTCAGCAATTCATTTTTTTTAATTCAGACTCCAACCTGAGTGCCAGGTGTTCAGGCAGTGGCCCTCTCTGTCTGTGACTAGGTGGAAAAGATCTTGGCTGTTGTGCGTGCACTCCCAAACTCCCCCAGCCGCTTCAGCAGAGAGAACTCCAGAGATCTGATGCTTCTCTACAACAGGAGAGACACAAAATATATGCCCATGCGTAACTTACTCAACCACATTTAGTACTTGTACTTGTAGTTTGCCTTTAATTGTTACTTACGTGTCATTGCTCCACACTGCAAAAGCTGTATCAGAAACTTTGATTCACTTATTAATCAAATGTGCTTGTTTAGAAAAAAATGTATCTATTACTAATGACATAACCTCGTCCTCCCAAGCATGAACTTTAATGCAAAGATAAAATGGAAAGCCGTGTGTGTGTGTGTCTGTGTGTGTGTGTGTGTGTGTGTGTGTGTGGATCTGTGTGTGTGTATGTTTGTGTCTGTAGTCAGAACATAGCCTTAGATTGATATCTTCTAACACATGCTTTTAGCTGCGTTACAAAACAGCAATTGAACTTACATTTATATATTGTACTCAAGTTTTAACAAGTGCTTGCAGCCATCCACTATCCACAGGAGCACATGGTTACACAGCTCGGACTAGAGCATGCAGACTGCAACAACAAAGTTGTTTCTGTAAATAAAACCCTCTCCGTTTTTTTTTTCTTTATCTTTAACTGTCACCCCTGGCAGTTGCACTGGACGGATATATTCCTCCATTGGCCTCAATTCCATCAGCCTTATTTGACAGTAGCTAGGTAACTGTTAAGTTCCCTTCAATAACATGTACATGGGACTTCCTTTGGGATTTCAAATGAAAAGTCTCAAAACGGAAGTTACAGTCTCTTTTGTATTGTCTTGTAAAACAGATCCACTATTTTAAATTGCCCTGTGAAATGTTGTCTTTTAATAAAACATGTGTGTGTCTGTGTGTGTGTGTGTGTGTGTGTGTCTGTGTGATTGTGTATGTGTGTGTGTGTGTGTGTGTGTGTGTGTATGTGTGTGTGTGTGTCTGTGTCTTCGTGTCTCTGTGTGTCCGTGTTTGTGTAAGTGCGTGTGTGCTTCTCTGTGTGTATCTCTCAGTGTGTGTGTGTGTGTGTGTGTGTGTCTCTGATAGTCTCTCTCTGTGTGTGTCTTGTTCTGTGTGTATCTCTCTGTGTATTTTTGTGTTAATGTGTGTGTTTAAAAAATGATAACTGAAGGTTCTCAATTAGTCCTACTTGTTTGTTGAGGCTCCAGTTGCCATGTTAAAAACATAAATGAATAAACACATGTAAGAACTTGATTAGGACACTTACTACCCGTGTGCCATCTTGCAAACAAGGTCCAATTCAATTTTGTTGCTGACTTTTTCTTCCAACTTAAGGTGCTGCATCACGTCCTGGCAGTCCAGCGTACAAATTTGACTTTTAAAGTCTTTCTGTACATGGAAGCAAAAAGCACAACAGTAGCACAATGTATGAATCAGTTGCATTAAATCAAATTAGGCACTTAAATAAGATTTGCCATACTGTTCATGTTAGTTCCAAGGTCCCAGTGTGTTAACAAGGCTCTAATTACACTTAAGAATTGGCTGTGGAATGCCGCTATGCGCTTACTTCACTTGCTACAGCTACAGCCTGAAGCACATGTGATCCCCGGCTCCAAAGCTCCGGGGGGGAAGGTCATGCAGACACGCGATCGGCAACATTGGAATGCCAGTTAGTTGTTTTGGGGGTAGGCCTAACTTGCATATCTCTGGCACCTTACTTTCAAACGCTATACGCCAAAAACAAATTGCACCCGGAGGCACTTTGGTCAAAACACCTTATCCTAACCCCAACCCCCCCAACCCATAGTTTAGCATGCCTAACCTTAACCCATAGTTTAGCATGCATAACCTTAACCCATAGTTTAGCATGCTTAACCCTAACCAGCTAGATTAATATAGACAATAATAAATTGCTTACCCTTGGACGGGAGAGGCGGATGAAGAAGGATGGATGGAAGATGACCAGACTTACCTACAGACGCATCTCAACCTTAGAACCAGTCTCTTGAAATTGGTCAGACCACCCCTCCTTCCCCTTCCCCATCACCCGCTCTCTCTCTCTCTCTCTCTGACTCTCTCTCTCTCTTTTATCCACCTCCTCTAGACAAAGGGATGGATCTCTCTTTCTTTCTCCCTTCCCATCTCCTCTAGACAGAAGGATGCTCTCTTCTACCCCCCCCCCTTTCCTTTAAATTGGGGTTTGAGTTGAAACGTCTCTTTTGCCGCCTCCTGGTAGCAGCGGTATGGAATCTACCCTCTCTGAAGGGTTTCTTTTTAAGCGATACCCTGAGAGTCAACGCTTTAGTGGTAGACATGCGAAGGCCAGTGCCTACCTTTATTCTCCATTCAACTGCATACTTGTTGGAGGCATGGGGAGGCTAATGGGTACCAAACACACCTAGCCCCTAACCCTAGCCCTAACCCATCCTGCAAGAAGAAGAGAATATCTGTTATCATTTGCACACTCAGTTGTTGGGGAGGATTTTTGTTGCTAATTTTCCCTTTTGCAGCTGTTCGCGGTTGTGTCCTAAGTGCAGGGGTTGAAGAGTTGCTCTGCTTGGCTGATAATGCAGGCCAGCTGGTCGTATCACAAATCTCAGGGCGCTGTGCCCTGCCCTTTAGTTGTCCTCCTATTTTCCAGGGAATGGTCCATGGTTAAGTGGTGTCATTTCCACAAGATCCGTTCACTTCCACGTTCACTTCTAATCGGTGAACTTTGTTTCCAGAACTGCAATATTCTGAAGCAGTTTGTAGTAGTCATCCACGCATAAATATGGCATCTTGCTGCTAATTATCTTTAGCTACAGTCACTGTAGGACAGGCTGGAGTTATTGGTAGGCCACGCTCACACAGAAAAATTTTACAATATGACAATGGCCTCGGTACTATGTCTACAAAAAATGTATGGTCCATTGATTTATAAGTATTCAAGAGCCGCTGCACAGTTTCTCTCAGAGGAAAAGCAACATCTTCAGCAAAAATGTGTAAGCAGCGGCAGGAGCAAGCAGCAAAGCATCTGCACTTAAAGAAGCAGCAGAAGTATCAAGTTTAGGTTTCAGAGGGGGAAAAGCACGTCCAGGCTGAACAGGTAATAATCTATATTTTTTCATGTGCGACATTTTATCACTAAAACGGACTTTCTGGTGGCGGCGATGATAGGCCATGTGCCTGTCCTCCAGGCGCCTCCAGGTAACGTTGCCCAACTCTCGAGGTCAATATATTTCAGTTTGTTCAAGTAAAGGAAGTCTCTGCTTGTCCTGTGAGACTGCAACATACGAAACTCAGATTTGAGAGGGTCATTTGTAAATCACAAAAATGTCCCAAATTGATTCTAAGCCCGTGCCATTAGCGTTTATGATTTTGCACTATAACGTTAGCTGTAACAGGTTTTGATAGGTTGAGAATTGTCAATCATATCATAGCCACCCCATAAAACTCCCCTTGCTTTATCGCTGATTTTAAAATCAACAAGACCATAATTTTAAAAATGAACATCATTCTGTGTTGCAGAATACTCCTCACTAGCTAACTAATAATTGTGTTGTGGTTTGGCGTTTTGGTACATATATAGTCTGTCATTGTGTTAGTTTTTGGTCTTGTATATGTTTTAGTTCTCGTTTCCTCCCCGGTCTTGTATTGTAGTTTTTGTCTTGTCTTCCCTTGTGGGTGGCTGTATGTTCTGTTTCCTGTTTTATTTTCGTAGTCTGGTTTTCTGTGCTTTCTTGTCTTTAGTTTTATTTCCTGTGTTTTCCCACTCCTGTGATTACCTGATGACTTCCACCTGTTTACCAGCCCTTGTGTCACCTGTGTCTTGTTATCTCATTACTCAGTGTGTTTGGTGTCTGTGCTCCCCTTGTCTCTTGTCAAATCCTTTTGAGTTTGTGTGGTCCAGATGTTGTGTTCCACGTTTGCCTTCCCTGTGATCCGTCTTCCCCTCGTGAGGTTTACCAGTGTCTATGTTCCATTTTTTGGTTTTCTTTTTCCTTGACCTTTTGGAATTTTGAGATTTTGCTTTTGAAATTTGGATACCTGTGTTCATTGGACTCTTTATGTTGAATACACCCTCAGCTAAACACTCTCCTGCCAGCCTGTCATCTCTGCAGTTGGATCCTAATTCCACAACATTCATAACAGATTGAGACCATAAACTCTTCATGAAGATGTTTGTTAGGGTAATAAATCAAGTGAGAAATTGCGCCATAGACGTCTACAGAAACTGATCTCCTTTTGCAACCTGTGTGTTGCCTCCGCAGAAGTTCAGATAGAATGCAGGTTTAAGTTACTTTGCATTTGCAGCACTGCAAACAAACCAGATGTGTTGTCCATTAATATATATTCAGTCTATGGTTCTCAAGGACAACTTCTTCTTTTGTATGGCGGTTGGCGACCAGCTTTTTGGTGCCTTAACCCCACCATATGGACTGGAGTGTGGATCAAAAGGGTTACCTACACTTTCTTTTTAATATCCCAGTTAGCTTCAAAAAAAAAAATTAAACATTTTACCAGATCCTCTTTGCAGCATATAATGTAAATGTAATGTTGTGTACAGTTGTGAATTTAATCATTGTCTGACTTAATGGTAATTTGGACAATACATTTTACATTTTCCTTGAAAACTATACAAGTGTCTCTCAGAAACTGCCATTTTACATTTATTTTAGCTTTAAATAAACTTTTGACTTCAGCTTTAGTGTATTTAATATCCAAAATAGGGGCACAATATGATTTTTTTTAAACATCAACATTGAAATAGCCGGACCTAATTATAATAAGTCAGTTGAACAAACTGGAATTACATTACTGATACTTAAACTTTCCCACAAATTTAAGCGTACTCAAAACAACTCATTTAGTACTTCAACAATTCATTTTTTAGTTAGGTTAAATTCACTAGAATGAGTTGATCCAACTTCTTAGGAGGTTTAGGTTATGTTAAATTACTGATTTTATCAGGATAGGCTGTTTTACCTGGTTTTACAGTGTAGGAAAGCAGAGTGTAACCCACATGACTTTGGGCTAATGGACTTAAAATATATACATATTTATGTATTATTATTTTTATAATGTTTGAATTAAATCTCTAATTGCATGCATGTAGACCAGTTGCTAGAAAATCAATGTACATATGTGGGTTTGAGTAAGTGTCCAATCACAGTGAGCAAACTGAGTGACTGACAAGTCTGTTTAAGCCAATCAGGTGCAGCTAGAAATAATAGCACAGCCTACTTGTCTGAGCTGAAAAGAGCTGCGGGAGAGAGACTAGCGTGACGATAGACAACAGAAGGTTACGGGGAAATTCTGCCGTTCATTGTAATGCTGTTATTAATTATGGTAAATAACAAATTGAACTTAATAGTTTGACATGATTGATACTTATATTTCTCTGATTCTGTCTATTGACAGGTCAGGTGTTTTTGTGAGTGTTTTGTTTCTTTTCTGGTGAAGTTGTTTCACCCAGGATTGATGGCAAGCCTCCCCAGGAGTCTGGAAGAGTTTTGAGTCTGCTCATGTACCCAGCATCCGCTGGTGTGGTAAGACACCTTTGGCACACATTCATTTATTTACACCTGGACTGAAACATACACTGGTCTTACCAGCTCAATTATGTACTGACTGTACTGTATTAGGTTATACAGGGGTGTATGATTGTGATTTCAATGAATGTTTGTATTTTTTATTTTTTTTATTTCATTAACTTGAACATCAAACTGTAAACCTGAATGTATGATCCAGGTTAGAAAGATGCACCAAGAGAATTAGAACTAGAAAAATAAGATTGTAGGATCTTTGATTGCCAAAATCCAGATGCATGTGGATCCATTTACCATTTATTTATATAAAAAGAAGGCATTGTCTGAGTATCTTTGTGCTCCAGTAGTCAAACATATCAAACCTGCCTCATCAATCCCTTGGACTTTGCCACAGTGGAGTTGCAACTTCCACCAGGGACATCGGCAACAATCCCCCATCATCCATTGTAAATATAATTAAAGTTAAAAAAAAACTGTACTGGAACAATCTCACACACACACACAAACACACACACACATATACAAAAACTGCCGAGGTTCAGCTCTGTAACAGGAAGTTTTAATTTTGTTAATGAATGTTCACTCATTTACTTTGTATTAATTCCAAATCAAATATTACATCTGGATCATTGTATAGTATTTCCTTATATGAGAGAATCACATGCACATACACAGGGTCAACAAAACTCTCTACATACCTTTTGTCCTAATGTATACATGCTTTCTTCACTATTTAAAGTGTACACGGCTGCTTTAATTAATTTAAGTAGTGCAAAAGTAAAAGATGGTCTAATTTTGAAGTAAAACTGATTTGAAGAAAATGGAACAGTGGAGTATAAAGAGGAAGACAAAGAAAGAGAGAGAAGACATGACAGCCAGAGGGCTCAGGGTGGGCCAGAGTGAGACTAGGCACGCCACATGTCTAATAAGAATAAAGTCAAGGAGTGTTTGTGTGTGTGTAATGCTGAAGCGAGCATAGTGTCTAATTTCAAGTTGCTGTGTTTGAGTCAGAGTTTGATATTGTGCATGTCTGTTTAAATGACCCCAGGCTCCATTCTGGTGTTAAGGAAACAAGCTAACGGCGCTAACATACTGACCTCTCTCTCTCTCTTTGTGCCAAAGCAGCACAGGCCAAATCTAAGCATGCACTAAATAAAAAGAGAACTTAAGTTGGCCTTTTTAGTGACATGGTTTACACTGGAAGTACATGAAGATCCAAATTCAAATGATATATCCAAATATCTTAACTCAAAATTATGTTTTAAGGGACCAAAGTACATATTGTCCATACAGTTAATGTAAATCAAGCCAGTAGTGGTATCCTCTTTTATTTCTTTATCTACAAAGACACAATACATCTAAATGCAAAGCTACTGGCTGCTATC
Organism: Etheostoma cragini; assembly: GCF_013103735.1. Lineage (NCBI taxonomy): Eukaryota > Metazoa > Chordata > Actinopteri > Perciformes > Percidae > Etheostoma > Etheostoma cragini. The sequence goes on along the minus strand of NC_048425.1, from coordinate 19,156,667 downwards.
TTGGACCAACAACATGTAGTTTTACAGTTTAGTCTACAGGTTAAACAACTTAAAACAGATATCTAAAGTACTTCTTGTTTGTGGTATTTTTCTTGTGTTGTTTTTCCATTTTGTATTATATATAGTAGAGATAATTTTCCTCTATCACACATTTTGTTTTACACATTAGCATCCGTGGGAAAAGTACCAAAAATAAATAAAAACATGTGTATTTGTCAAAATGTGCACAACGGCTCTTTAGCCAACAGCCGCTAAAACTCATTAAAATAAACTGTAAAAGTGCATTTAAACAGGAAACGAGTCTCAGGGGTTATCTTACAAATGGGACTTTGAATACTTGGCCATGGACTACCACAACCCTAAAAGCAGAAAGGAATGTATAGACTTTTCTTTAGCAAATATAATAAACCTTTTGATCAGAGAAGAGTTGTGCCTGTTTCACCTCCACAGCAAAATATACCAGTATCCAAAATGAGATGAGAAAATCATTTACATCTTGGATGCAGTGTGGCACACTAAGTGCAGGACAGCCAGAGGTGAACAGGCTGGCATTCTTCAGCTGTTAAATTATCAGAGATCAAGGTCAGTGTAATCATACGAAGAAAGTGCTGACCCCAGCAGGTGTATGTTTTTGCAGCTGTCCTACTGATGACCTACTAACAATTTCGTAACTGTTGTTGACTTCAAGTCGCTTTCTTTATGTTTTCCACCCTGAAAAAGCAAATCTCCGTGATGATGAAAAGATAAACATAATGAAGCTCCAATGGGGGCTTGTGAAAACCTTTTACACAATAAACAACTTAAATAACCACAAAAGAAAAAGTTGTTAAAATTCCGTTTAAATAGATGATAGTTTACAAAGACGTTTGTGTGAGGGGGGATAATCAGACAGACAAGCAGCCAGTGCTCAGTGGAGGAGGGAGGTGGAAGAGGACAAGACAGGAATTTCCTCTACAAACAAACCTTCTGTGAGAAAAAATTGAACTGAATGTGTTTCTTCCCTCAACCTTCCTTGGCCTCTACTGAAATCCATCCCTCCTCAGCACTTGTGGTCAGTAGTAAAATTCACATAAAAATAAACATATGCACAGAATACATATACACAGAGTACCATCATTTAGCCCCCAGAGCAGACAAGACATGAAAGAAAAAAAACATTGTGCTGTCAAAATGAAAAAAGGTCTCAAGTATGAATATAAACAGAAAAATACAGAATTTGTACTTAATGTTCCATTTGTGCACTACAATCCCACATTCAATATTTGGCTTAACTGGAGTATCTATCAAACTGAGGGAACTGTGTGGGATGTATTATGGCCATATTCACCCTAAAATAAGATTTCAGGAACTGAACTCCTGTTTTTTATTGTGACATATCAGTCTCTAATGGCAACAAAAGGCAACTCTTTGAATTTGGAGGCTTCAGTGAAATTAAAGCATCAGGCAGTCACCTGAGCTGTGACAGGACGTCGTACCACATTATCTTACACTAAATTATTATTCATTTGTTAACTTTACCTAATCTACAGAGTTGTAACTAGAATGTAAAATGAATACCTTAATGTATTTTCCTCATTTGGTGATTCAGACTACAAATTAGCATGCCATTTTACATTAAGTTGTAATCTGAAGACTGTTTCCTAAAGTGTCGTTGCTATTTAACTTCTCTATGCTGCAAAACTGGAAAGCTTACTGCTCTACTAAACATGGATGGAGTGACACACACACACACACAAACTTTCTATTTAATTGGATGCAAGTCCCCATGACATAAATCAATACATATTAGGGTAAAGAATTGGTTTAAGGAACAGGCAAGTAGCGATCAATGCACAACAGATGCCTCTGTAGGAAGTACATTGTCAGGCATGCATGTGTGAGTGTGTGTTATGTCACTAAAACACACGCACAAACACAAACGCACGCAACCTTGGCTGAGCTTTGATTGGAAGTTTAAGGCCAAAGGCCAATTATGCTGCTAATCGTGTTGAGATGGGTGTCTGATTGAGAGTGTGTGTGTGTGTGTGTGTGTGTGATAGGGGGGAGGGGGGTACAGTATAATAGTAAAATCAGGCTAGCTAAATGGGAGGCTCAAACCTCCAGTTTAAAATAAACAGCTAAGGCTGCAGATCCATTTGCTGGTCAGCCACTGCCATTACAGCTAAAACTTTAGCTTTTTTAATTCTCTGAAAAAGTCTGCCCTCTGTTCCCTCATATTCCTTAATAATACCCAGTTCTGGAAAATACTTGAACTTTGAATATATTTTTTTGCAAAAGTGGAAAGGATATGTGGTTTTGACATTTATTTGTAGCACTCTGACATTTCAATAGGCTGCCTTTTAAATAGTTCCTCAGATTTGTAGTACATGAGGCAATTATGAAGCAATCCAGTTGTTCTTACATTGCTACAAACAAAATATCAAAAAAGTGTTCTTTTTCTTACCACTACCGCAATCACTTGGGCCAACTGTATGTGTTATGTTTTCCTGAATAAAGGCAGCCGTTTTCAAAAAGCTGCTCCCCGCGCTACACGATTTAAAACTTTCAAAAGTGTCAATAAAAAGATTAAAGCTTGTACAAACAGAATGCTATTGCAAAAAAACAAAACAAAGCAGAGCTTACTGACCAGACAAAATTGGAAATGATGCTAAGAAAAAGGTATCAGGGGATACAACATAAACAGCAAGACAAAGACAAGAAAATGTAAAAAAAAATATATATATATATTTAAGTTTGGTTATGATCGTTAGTACATTTTCAACAATAGGCATGATGTACACATGACAAAAACAGCAAATAAAAGTAATTTAGCTCTGTAGACAGTCTGTAATGAAAAAGGAAATAATTAGTACATAATTAAAATCGTTGCTATCCCACATTGTAATCATTATAGACCCCAGTTAAATGTATGTATTTCCGTTTGTATGTATTATTATAATGAGATCTCCGCCTCCGACAGGACGGGAGTGGTGGACGAGGAAGTGGAATCGGCCAATGACGCAGTGCTATTGTCCATGCTCCTGTTTAAGGGGCTCTGATTGGGTGTTGACGGGTAAGAGGGTGTGGAGCAGTTGGAGGGCCGATCCGAGTTGGAGCTGGGGCTCGGGCTGCTGTTGGACAAGTGCGAGAACAGGGCGTCTTTTCGGAGACCTTTGTTCTGGAGCTCCAACTGAAGGTGCTGGCAGATTTCCTGCTGTAGTCCCTGATACTCCTGATCTAGTTTCCTCTCCAACTGAGACTGGAGCTGCATAGGAAACACCAGGAAAGTATAAAAAATATATATTCAAGCATGTCAAAGTACAGTATGTGCAAGACTATGTGTTTTTTGCTCACCTGTGGAAGTTCATCATCTATGTGTTGCAGCACCTCCCGGTGCTTCAGCATCAGCTCCTCCTGTCTCCTGGTCTGAGCCTGCTCCAGCTGGAGGGAGACAGATTTAGGAAGGAGGGTAGTCAGGAAGACAAGAGACAATGGGAGGAAGATTTGAGGGGTTTTAGGTAGGGAAAAAGATAAACGCAGAAGAAGTAGAAATACATATACAGAGAGATATGTGATGAATAACAGCATACAAGAGGGAATTGTACAAGAAACCATAAAAAAATAGAGGGATGAAAGATAGCAATAGCATTTAGGAACAAATTTGTGAGGAAGGGAAAAGAAAATAATATGTCAGAAGTGAGGAGTAAAGTTGATGACAATGTCAGGAAAACGTCCTATGAAGTACATAAATGGCCATACATAAGGGCTGATGGTTACAAGTCTGGGTACTTACCCCGCGGATTAAGGCAACAGAATCTTGAATATGTTTTCTGTTGATCTCAATCAGTTCCCTATAGAGGGAGATAAGAAGATAAAGACAAAGAGTGTGGAAAATAAAAGATAAAAAGGATGAAAGACGAAAGGTGTATGAATCAGAAAAACATCCCAAAGGCCTAAATAGCCAATAAACGTGTCAAGCGCTCATTACGTTTCAGCCTTGTCTTTGTCACGGGACTTAGCTTCGCTGATGCTGTTTAGTCGCTTCCTGTTCAGGATCCTCTGGAGCTCTTTCTTCTCCCTGCGAACACAATTACATCTCAGCACTACATCCGGACAAAGACAAATTGCTAATTTTGTAGGAAAACTTTTACATTTTTTTGGAATGTTATTAAAAAAATCTAGACACATGTGGTAAGTCCAACATCCGGGAATTAAAGTCACATATTGTAAAAAAGGGAAAAAGACACTTTTAAAATCCATACACTACTAATAACACTAAGACATAATATTGTAAGGCAGTTTAAGCTGTTCATAAGCCTATAAACTTAGTCTTGTATTTTTGTTAATTCTCCGAGCCAAGTGTTAAGTCAGTAAATGCAACACGGCTAATCTAGATAACGTTAACCATCGCGAGACTTGTGATTCACTTTGTTAGTTGTACGCCACACATGGCTCCCTGCATGGACACACTAAAACGCTGTCTGTGCCTGAGCTAGAGGCTAAAACAAAGCATTGTATCATCCAGAACAACATTGGCTGTGATTGTAAACTAACCTGTCACCGGAGGAAGTAAAGTTCGTAAAGATGATCCCTTGTCGTGTGTTTCATTATACACACGCACCGCCATTCCACCGGAAGGTAAAGCACGACAATATACCATAGTAACTAAAAGCAGAAAGTTACACTGGCAGTGCCTTCTGGGTCCTGTCTCTGCACTTACTTCTCACATGTCTCCTTCAGCTTCTTCAGCTGAGCTGTTTGGCATTCAATGGCCGTCTCCTTTAACTTCAAGAAGGCCTGAAAACACACAGCGGCAGATGACGACGTGTCAGCGTAAATGTAAATGTGCTGTATATATGTAGCGCTTTTCTAGTCTTAACGACTACTCAAAGCGCTTTTACATCATACAGGATACATTCACCATTCACACACATTCATACACTGTGGCCGAGGCTGCCGTACAAGGTGCCACCTGCTCCTCAGATATACACCCATACACATTCACACTAGAGGCTGACATTTTTTCGGAAATCCCACGGGTCACGGGATTCCCGTGGGATTCCCGCAGGATGGGAGTCATATTTACTATTAATCACGGGATTTGGACGGTACAGGATGAATGGTTAACGGGAGCAGACGGGAGCGGGAATCAACCAATAGCAAAGACGACAACAAAAATCTAAATGCACCTAAATGCAAAAAAAGTAAATGCACCA